>NC_064616.1:719431206-719734236 GCF_023898315.1 Schistocerca nitens
TAACCATATCAGCACAACTAATCAGGTGACAATTATAATTTAAATAAATAAGCACAGCAGACACATAATAAAAAAAAGTGACATCAGTGAAAAAGCAGTGCAGCCAAGCGATGCATAATATACACAAGTAACAACCCTGTTCATTAATCAATCATTGTCAAAATCAGTTAACACGAAGTATAAATCACGTAATCGCGAGCAGCAAATTACGTCTAAAGTACGTACCTAAGTGGAAATATGTTACCTGAAAAATAAACTCAGTTAATAGTTACCTTTTTAGTTTATTACTTTCTTCTTCGAAATTACATTCTTCCTGAATATTTCTCTATAGCAAGTCCTCTTAACGTGGGACACACACACAATTTACCTGAAGGTCTTAAATATTTTATACAATCGTATCCTGAAAAATACTGAACGTTAATAACATAATTTATCAAGTCACTATAGCTTTATACTGAATTTAATCGGAGAAATAAGACTGTGTATTTGTTTACGGCTGTCAATGCATTCGCACTGAGCGCTCGATCAGCTGTAGGTACGCGTGACGTAGGAAGCAATTGTTTGCGGTCAACGACTGCCTTGTGCGGCGCGCAGATTTGACTGTTGCTTTAAGTATGTGCTGCTGCCAAAACACAGCGCGGTATCCTTGTACTCTCCGCATGTTTACGTATAACTGTTGGTTTCTCGAAAGTATGTCATTCCACAAAAAATTTAACGTTAGATATATGATGTACTCCCTTAGAGCGTCGAGATTTAAGAGTTTCTACTTCGACAGTGTTATCATGAATAATTTTGCGAACTCTATATGGACCGTTATAAAGCAGAAAAAATTTGCGACACAAGCCTTTCCTTTGTGAGACAAACGATGAGACTTAATTAACACCTTTTGACCAACTGACAAGGTTTTTTAAACGACCAGGACGTTTAGCTGATTTCTCTCTTCTAGCAGCCGCAGACGCAATATTTTGTAGAGCCAGGTTGACAACTTCAGAATGCCGCAGTTTCCGTGTAGGCGGAAAAGGGACGATTTCAGAAATGCGATTTGTCGGTGCTTTATTTTTTAATATCAGTATAGGCGGTAAAGAAGTTGAATCATTAGGGAGTTCATTCAGAATGTTTTGAAAAATATGAAGATACTGATCCCACGTTCTGTGATTCTGATGACAATAAAGTCGACACAATTTATTGATTTCCTTCATCCATCTCTCTGAAGCATTAGATTGAGGGTGAAAAAGTGAAATGAAAATTGGTTTAATCTTACGACGCCGTAGAGTACGAAGCCAAATTTTAGAACGAAACTGTGATCCATTATCTGATATAACCTTATCAACATGACCCACTTCTTTAAGAAAAAGTTTGATGAAAGCACTAGATACTGAACGAGCTGTTGCTTTGCGTAAAGGTGTAAAACACACATATTTTGATGTCAATTCCACTGCTACCAAAATGTACGCAAAACCATTAGTAGAACGAACCACTGGACCGAACAAATCGACTGCAGCCATCTCCTTTAATTTCGCTGGAATGATAGGAAACAACGGTGCTCTGTGAGAAATTGTTGGCGCCTTAGCCTTTTGACATAATTTGTATTTGGCAAGAACAGATCGAATACGTTCTTCCATATTACTGAAGTAGTAATTTTCTCGTAATTTATGAAAGCATTTTCTGGGACCAAAGTGCGCATAACTGAAATGTATATACCAAATCAATTTATTGACCCACTCATCAGGAATACAAACTAACCAGAGTTGTCAACCGATTTTCGTTTAAAAATAATATCATTGCGAACTAAATAATGCTGTCTAATCACTACGCTTTCCTTTCTCCTCCACTTTTCCTTAATGTCCTTCCAGATTGGATCCTTATTTTGCTCCTTAGCGATGTCCTGGAGCGAAGACGAAATAAAATTCTCAAACGCAACACCTTGAATATACATCAAACAATAATTGTTTTCTTTGCAGTCCTCCTCAGCACTTTGTTTCAAACCCACAGGTGCACGTGATAAAGCATCAGCAATAATATTTGAAGAACCCTGTATGTAAACAATACTAAAATCAAATTCCTGTAGATACAGCGCCCATCGTGACAATCTTCCATGTGTTAATTTTGTTGACATAAGAAATTCCAGAGCTCGATGATCGGTGTAAACCCTAGTATGTCTGCCAAACAAAAATGTCCGATATTTTGTGAAAGCCCAAAGAACAGCCAAGGCTTCAAGTTCCGTAATCGAATAATTCTTTTCTGGTTTAGAGGGAACACGACTTCCAAATGCAATAGTCTTCAGTACTACAACGCCGTTTTCTTCTATCTCTTGAAATAAGTGTGCACCTAGGCCTTTGTATGATGAGTCCGTCGCCAAACAAAAATCTTTAGATAAATCCGGGTGTGAAAGAAGTGGAGCAGCAACTAAAGCATCACGAAGTTGTTCAAATTCAGATTGAGCTTCCTCATCCCAACACCAATTGGATTTCTTTCCAGATAGTTCACATAAACGAGGTGTGGCCAAATCGTCCAATCTAACAAAGCGTCTAAGAAAATTACAGACACCAAGGAAACTACGAACATCACGTTTTGTGGTAGGAACAGCATAATTACGAATAGCGACTAGTTTCTCTGGATCAGGAAGAATAGCTTCTGTAGAAATAATATGACCAAGAAATTTCACCTGAGAACGACCAAATTCAGATTTTTCCAAGTTCACTGTAATGCCAACTCTTGCAAAAATACGTAATAATGAATCCAAAATTTTGTTATGCTCACTCCAAGAACGTTTGGGAATAAGAATATCGTCAACATATGAAGTAATATTGTCACGAAGATAAACAGGTAAAATTTCGTTTAAACTAGGTATGAATGCTGCTGAAGATACAGTAAGTCCAAACGGTAATTTCCGAAATTGCTTTTGGGTAAAATAGTCATATCCGGTGATTCTTTACTGACTCCTTTCCTAGATAGATTGATAGTTGAAGAGTTGTTTTGATAGATACAAAGAATAGTAAAAGAGTAGGCAGCAGTGCAGAAAACTAAAAGGGAAATAGCACTACTACAGCTCGGGGCCCTGTGCACGCTACGGCACATATTCACTTAGTGTAGTGAATCCCCTGAGGACTTTAATAGCCGCACATAAATTCCAGTTTGTGACTTAGTGGCCAATTTGGTGGAAGTGCGTACATAAATTGATCTAACCATGAACATGGATGTATGTCGTTCTTAGAATTGCGAAAGATCTTAAATTTCCGAACTGTTAAGAAGTGTTTATAGTCAAAGTTTTCTCCTCGTGGCGACAAAGACCTACCGCGTCTGTCCCAGTCCGAATGTCGATTATTGTCAAGTTCGCGCGCCTGGCGCTCTCTTGTTGCATCCCGTAAATGAAACAAATTATTTTCTTCAAAGCCCTCTGCTATCTGTGATTCTAAATTTCTTCTGCTATCTCTTCCTACGATTTCGCCTTCAATTTGTTTGACTTGCTTTCGTAATGCCTCAACTTCCCTTTTAACGCGTTCATTAAATTTTCCCTGATTTTCAACATGTTTATTTATGTTCTGGTACTCTTCAGTTTCTGCAAATGGTAATGGAGCTGTATCATCCGAATCTCTGTCCCCATTTAAGCTAAGACTTGTCAATTTATCTGAAATCTCCTCAACTCTTTCCGATAAGTCACCTAATTGTTCTTTCTGTTTATTTACGTCTTCCGTAAGTGTCGCGACTCGGGTTTCAGTATTAACACATTTAGTAGTTAACTGTTCATACTGTTGTGTTAGGTTATTTAATCTGTCATTTGGTACGGATTCCTCGATTCTCTCAAATATTTCTTCCTTATCGTGTGCATGTTGTAAATTTAACTCTGAAAATTTTTGTGCTATCACGCGATCTCTTTCTTCCTGTTCTCTATCCTGTTCCTTTTGTCTGATTTCTATTGAAATTAATCTATTATTGTGAGCATTCAAAATCGGTTGTACTTCTTCTCTAATTTCTTTCTTTAATTCATCTTTCATGTTTTTGAAACATGTCCCTATTCGTGAATCTAACCGTGTTTCCATTGTTCCGATATCAGTTTTAATTTCAGATCGTAACTGTGATCCCACTGTTTTTAATTCAGATCTTAACTGTGTTTCCATTGTTCCCATATCAGTTTTAATTGTTCCTATTTGTGAGTCTAACCGTGATCCCATTGTTTCCATCCGTGATCCCAAATTTAATATAGCACCCATTAACTGCTCCATATTAACTGGTTCTAAATTCTTTTCCCCCCTAACATTTCCCGCAAAACTATCTTCCTTCGGCATAGCCATAAAGCTATCTGTGTTCGATACTATTCCAGAGTCTTCTGTCGTTAATCTCGTATTCTGAAAATTTTTTGATTGTGAAAAATTTTGAAATGGTTCCGGACTATTTTCCCGACTTATTAAATTGTTTTCAACTTAATTATTCATCATACTGTTCTCCTGTGTTGGCGAGTTCGCCATGTTAACAATTTCGTCATTCTCACTATCCATCATTTTTGCCTTTTTCATCGATCGCGTAATCATTTACAAAGCATACAAAACTCGCCACTATACGAAAATTACACACAATGACACTTTATCCCCAACAATACCATTCTAACGAAATGCTTCCCTCAAACACGACTAACGAACAATTGAATCCTTCATAATTGCACAAAATTGTCAAACCCGTATACAAGACAACAAAAATTAAATTCTGCAAAAAATACCATTAGAAGACTGACAATTACCAAATCTACACATGCAATATAGACTACAATTACTAAACTACGAATTACTACAACAATACTACTATCTGCTATTTATACAATCAGAAGAATTCCAAGGGACGATCCGAAGCAGCGGTCGCCACATGCATGGGGGCTTAATTAAATAAATGAAAATAATTTTTATTTTTAGTAGCTGTCTGTCCGATTACGAAGTCTCGTAAACGGTTGGCCCTGACTAGTATTACTCCGCAATCTGACTGCATAGAATAACAACAAAGAATGAAAGAAAATTTCCGTTAACACAATTAATTAATGAAGTCCCCAGCAACTATAAAACCTACGAAACCAAAGCACAAGTGTAACTGTTCTGTGTGTGGAAGTGTGATTCAACGTTCACATCTGGCACGGTTCTTCCTCAACAAGACAAGATATTTTAAATACCATTTATACTGAAGTAGTTAAAAAAAATAAACAGAAATACTATAATTGCACATCGAAACCAGAAATACAGTCTAATACAAGAACACGAGCCAAATGCTTTGTTGACTGAACCTGTGACCAAGGGGCATTATTGTTTCACACATTTGAAATAAAAAAATAAAAAAATTTTCTTTACCTTTGTATACACTCCAGGAAATTGAAATAAGAACACCGTGAATTCATTGTCCCAGGAAGGGGAAACTTTATTGACACATTCCTGGGGTCAGATACATCACATGATCACACTGACAGAACCACAGGCACATAGACACAGGCAACAGAGCATGCACAATGTCGGCACTAGTACAGTGTATATCCACCTTTCGCAGCAATGCAGGCTGCTATTCTCCCATGGAGACGATCGTAGAGATGCTGGATGTAGTCCTGTGGAACGGCTTGCCATGCCATTTCCACCTGGCGCCTCAGTTGGACCAGCGTTCGTGCTGGACGTGCAGACCGCGTGAGACGACGCTTCATCCAGTCCCAAACATGCTCAATGGGGGACAGATCCGGAGATCTTGCTGGCCAGGGTAGTTGACTTACACCTTCTAGAGCACGTTGGGTGGCACGGGATAAATGCGGACGTGCATTGCCCTGTTGGAACAGCAAGTTCCCTTGCCGGTCTAGGAATGGTAGAACGATGGGTTCGATGACGGTTTGGATGTACCGTGCACTATTCAGTGTCCCCTCGACGATCACCACTGGTGTACGGCCAGTGTAGGAGATCGCTCCCCACACCATGATGCCGGGTGTTGGCCCTGTGTGCCTCGGTCGTATGCAGTCCTGATTGTGGCGCTCACCTGCACGGCGCCAAACACGCATACGACCATCATTGGCACCAAGGCAGAAGCGACTCTCATCGCTGAAGACGACACGTCTCCATTCGTCCCTCCATTCACGCCTGTCGCGACACCACTGGAGGCGGGCTGCACGATGTTGGGGCGTGAGCGGAAGACGGCCTAACGGTGTGCGGGACCGTAGCCCAGCTTCATGGAGACGGTTGCGAATGGTCCTCGCCGATACCCCAGGAGCAACAGTGTCCCTAGTTTGCTGGGAAGTGGCAGTGCGGTCCCCTACGGCACTGCGTAGGATCCTACGGTCTTGGCGTGCATCCGTGCGTCGCTGCGGTCCGGTCCCAGGTCGACGGGCACGTGCACCTTCCGCCGACCACTGGCGACAACATCGATGTACTGTGGAGACCTCACGCCCCACGTGTTGAGCAATTCGGCGGTATGTCCACCCGGCCTCCCGCATGCCCACTATACGCCCTCGCTCAAAGTCCGTCAACTGCACATACGGTTCACGTCCACGCTGTCGCGGCATGCTACCAGTGTTAAAGACTGCGATGGAGCTCCGTATGCCACGGCAAACTGGCTGACACTGACGGCGGCGGTGCACAAATGCTGCGCAGCTAGCGCCATTCGACGGCCAACACCGCGGTTCCTGGTGTGTCCGCTGTGCCGTGCGTGTGATCATTGCTTGTACAGCCCTCTCGCAGTGTCCGGAGCAAGTATGGTGGGTCTGACACACCGGTGTCAATGTGTTCTTTTTTCCATTTCCAGGAGTGTATATTGACGAAAAGTACTCTGATCATTACAATATCTCCATTCGAACAGCATCTGGTGTCTAGCCCATCAAAACATCTGCACACTACATGGCCTCAAATAGTACAGGTATCAACATCCTCTCTCCAAAGCACTAACTACCACCACATCTCAACAACGACTGACTACTGGGACTTTTCAACAAGCACTACCAGTGGAGGCGGCGGAATAAAACTCTTTGGCGCAATCTCTGGCGCTGTGGCTCAGTGTAGCCACCTTTCAACCGTTCTCGACATCAACCACATAGCAATAGCTACCGATCACCTGCATAGCGTAATTCAGAGGACAAAGAGTGCGAATTATATCTATAGACAATCGCAACTTTAGCGAGAGACGTGCTGATATCCATTAAGTAACCACCAAATTATAAAGTTCGTGAATATTTTTACGTGAAAGCTCGAAAACAAAGGAAACTGGTCGTTCCACTCATATTTTTTAACAGACACTGATGTCAATGATATAACAGGTTCCAGATCATCCTTGTACTTCAGAGAGTCAATCAAGCTTTTAATACTCATAATCCTAGGGTTTTCTCATGTCTGTAGAACCACCAAATGCCTTGTGAGGCAAGGCTCTCTCTCTCTCTCTCTCACTCTCTCTGACTCCCACCATCCAACAGGTCTTTATAATGGGCTCGTGGTCTGTTACAAGCCACCCGATTCAGCAGCCAACAGCACCGACGACTGTTTGCAGAGTGTGCAGCAGTTCTGTTCCATTTCAAAAAAGCATGCACAACGGCGCGACGCAGTATTCAAAATTTCTCCTAGATACTTACGTATGTTTCGTGATTATTATTACCACCGCTGCATCTTTTTTTTCTCAGAAGTATGATGGCGTGTTGTAGTTATTAGACACACGACTTTGTTTTCTTTCGCAGTTTTCTCGTCCATATCACTGCGCGAATTGCATTCTTTTGAAAACGTAGCGTAATGGTGCAACGCGCGCGGCCGCTGAGACTCACAGCCACTTTCACTCACAAAAATACACTCCTGGAAATTGAAATAAGAACACCGTGAATTCATTGTCCCAGGAAGGGGAAACTTTATTGACACATTCCTGGGGTCAGATACATCACATGATCACACTGACAGAACCACAGGCACATAGACACAGGCAACAGAGCATGCACAATGTCGGCACTAGTACAGTGTATATCCACCTTTCGCAGCAATGCAGGCTGCTATTCTCCCATGGAGACGATCGTAGAGATGCTGGATGTAGTCCACCCGGCCTCCCGCATGCCCACTATACGCCCTCGCTCAAAGTCTGCACATACGGTTCACGTCCACGCTGTCGCGGCATGCTACCAGTGTTAAAGACTGCGATGGAGCTCCGTATGCCACGGCAAACTGGCTGACACTGACGGCGGCGGTGCACAAATGCTGCGCAGCTAGCGCCATTCGACGGCCAACACCGCGGTTCCTGGTGTGTCCGCTGTGCCGTGCGTGTGATCATTGCTTGTACAGCCCTCTCGCAGTGTCCGGAGCAAGTATGGTGGGTCTGACACACCGGTGTCAATGTGTTCTTTTTTCCATTTCCAGGAGTGTAGTTGCGAACATCTTCGCCTGATAAGAGCCCTGCCACAAACATTGCGCTCTAGATGGCTGCCCTACTGCAGACTCTCTCAGAACAATAAAAGCCTTGCACTGCTATGAATACACAATACTGTTACGTGAATCATGCAGCGTGCTATGGTTCCATGTGGAATGTAACCAGCTCAATGGTATCGGCAACAGCGGTATAGGACATACTGAGTATGACCTGCATGAAGACTTGTGCCGCATAATGATACCAGACGTTTCAACTGGATTTATAAGTCGAACATTGAAATACGAGACAAATTCTACGTCCGCAGCTCGTGGTCGTGCGGTAGCGTTCTCGCTTTCCACGCCCGGGTTCCCGGGTTCGATTCCCGGCGGGGTCAGGGATTTTATCTGCCTCGTGATGACTGGGTGTTGTGTGCTGTCCTTAGGTTAGTTAGGTTTAAGTAGTTCTTAGTTCTAGGGGACTGATGACCATAGATGTTAAGTCCCATCGTGCTCAGAGCCATTTGAACAAATTCTACAGAAGTCGGAATTTACTGTCAGTTCTTCAAAAATGGGAACGGTTATTGAATAGCATATCGGTATACATTGCAGTGTCGATTCGGTGTTACACAAGAAGACTATCTTGCTGAAAGGATTGACACATTTCGAATTTCTGACACAGAACCTGGAATTCATCCATGTTTTACGGTGGACTTGTCGACCTGACTGGTGACCATGAGCTTTGCGGTCGCAGAATAGATAGCTCCTCCCTTATACCACGTGAGAAAATATTTAGATAAGAAGAAATACAGCCTATGACATACTGCTTTACAGGATTTTCACGATACTTTAGCGATATGAAAGGATGTATTTGCTCAGTTGCTTCCTAACCATATACAGGGTGGTCCATTGATCGTGACCGGGCCAAATACCTCACGAAATAAGCGTCAAACGAAAAAACTACAAAGACGAAACAGGTCTAGCTTGAAGGGGGAAATCAGATGGCGCTATGGTTGGCCCGCTAGATGGCGCTGCCATAGGTCAAACAGATACCAACTGCGTTTTTTAAAATGGAAACCCCCATTTTTATTACATATTCGTGTAGTACGTAAAGAAATATGAATGTTTTAGTTGGACCACTTTTTTCGCTTTGTGATAGATGGCGCTGTAATAGTCACAAATATATGGCTCACAATTTTAGACGAACAGTTGGGAACAGGTAGGTCTTTTTAAATTAAATTACAGAACGTAGGTACTTTTGAACATTTTATTTCCGTTGTTCCAGTGTAATACTTGTACCTTTGTGAACGCATACTGTTACAGCGTGATTACCTGTAAATACCACATTAATGCAATAAATGCTCAAAATTATGTCCGTCAACCTCAATGCATTTGGCAATACGTGTAACGACATTCCTCTCAACAGCGAGTAGTTCGCCTTCCGTAATGTTCGAACATGCATTGACAATGCGCTGACGCATGTTGTCAGGCGCTGTCGGTGGATCACGATAGCAAATATCCTTCAACTTTCCCCACAGAAAGAAATCCGGGGACGTTAGATCCGGTGAATGTGCGGGCCATGGTATGGTGCTTCGACCACCAATCCACCTATCATGAAATATGTTATTCAATACCGCTTCAACCGCACCCGAGCTATGTGCCGGACATCCATCATGTTGAAAGTACATCGCCATTCTGCCATGGAGTGAAACATCTTGTGGTAACATCGGTAGAACATTACGTAGGAAATCAGCATACATTGCACCATTTACATTTCCATCGATAAAATGGTGGCCAATTATCCTTCCTCCCATAATGCCGCACCATACATTAACGCGCCAAGGTCGCTGATGTTCCAAATGTCGCAGCCATGGTGGATTTTCCGTTCCTCAATAATGCATATTATGCCGGTTTACGTTACCGCTGCCAGCCGGAGTGGTCGAGCGGTTCTAGGTGCTACAGTCTGGAATCGCGCGACCGCTACGGTCGCAGGTTCGAATCCTGCCTCGGGCATGGATGTGTGTGATGTCCTTAGGTTAGTTAGGTTTAAGTAGTTCTAAGTTCTAGGGGACTGATGACCTCAGATGTTAAGTCCCATAGTGCTCAGAGCCATACGTTACCGCTGTTGGCGAATGACGCTTCGTCACTAAATAGAACGCGTGCAAGAAATCTGTTATCGTCCCGTTATTTTTCTTCTGCTCAGTGGCAGAACTGTACACGACGTTCGAAGTCGTCGCCATGCAATTCCTGGTGCATAGAAATATGGTACGGGTGCAATCGATGTTGATGTACCATTCCCAATACCGACGTATATGAGATTCCCGATTCTCGCGCAGTTTTTCTGCTACTGATGTGCATATTAGCCGCGACAACTGCTAAAACACCTACTTGGGCAACATCATTTGTTGCAGGTCGTAGTTGACGTTTCACATGTGACTGAACACTTCCAGCTTCCTTCAATAACGTAACTATCCGGCGAACGGTTCGGACACTTGGATGAAGTAGTACAGGATACCGAGCAGCATACATAGCACACCGCCCGTTGGGCATTTTGATCACAATAGCCATACATCAACACGATGTCGATCTTTTCCGCTATTGGTAGACGGTCCATTTTAACACCGGTAATGTATCACGAAGCAAATACCATCCGCACTGGCGGAATGTTACGTGATACCACGTACTTATACGTTTGACTATTACAGCGCCATCTATCACAAAGCGAAAAAAGTGGTCCAACTAAAACATACATATTTCTTTACGTACTACACGAATATGTAATTAAAAATGGGGGTTCCTATTTAAAAAAACGCAGTTGATATCCGTTTGACCTATGGCAGCGCCATTTAGCGGGCCAATCATAGCGCAATCTGGTTTCCCCCTTCAAGCTAGACAAGTTTCGTTCTTTGTAGTTTTTTCGTTTGATGCTTATTTCGTGAGATATTTGGCCCGGTCACTATCAATGGACCACCCTGTATACAGTGTAGTATATATACAGCGTAGTATATACGTTTAGGAAGGGGTGGTCAGCATACAGGTATTTTCCTACTGTTCACAAAGCCAGCATGAGTCGATTTGCAGAAAGCATTTCCCTCTGGGTTCAGGAATGTCTGTGAAGCCAGAATGCTTGACGGTTCATGAAATATTCTAGACAAGGTGACAAAAACAATCATAAAAAATCATCTGTTGTACGTAAAACGGATTGAAGTGAAACGATGTACATGTCGGCAAAAAATTCTCCATTTAGTAATTACACGGGTCATGACACATTGTAAAATGACCAATTTCGAAATGAAACGTAATTTGTACGCATTTGTTGCACACATTATATATTTATTCTCTGTGGAAGATCCAGCTGGAACTGTATAACGTAACCAAATGTTCCGCAGAACTGCCTCTACGGATATTTTTGAGGTTGTTTTCTCTCCAATTAATGACGAACACCATATCTCTGTTCGTTGCCACTCCTAATCAGTAACAAGTCTCAGATTACCTTACACGACTGTTCCGCAAGAGGCCCTTAGAGCGGTATTGAAAGGGGGACTCATTATCTCCAGCTTCCTGCGTTCCAGTCGATGATACAGAGAATGCGTTGGTGTTTCGCGGTGCTTTTTTCCTTGTCTCCGTAAGAGCCTCTCCGATTCAATGTAGCGGGCGAACAGCGTTCCTCTGAAGTTTGTTACGCACACTGCCGGTACCGAAATTACTTCCAAAGAGGTAAAAATTTTTAATGTTGACTCAAAAGAAAATACAAATTGAACATCCTTGACACAGCGTCTGGAAAGGATACAGTTATAATACCATACATGCATACAGATTGACCACAGACGTAGCGTTTCGGTGGCATGACAAAAAAGATGAAATAATGTGTGTTAATCTCCTGTGGCTTCTCACTTAAAGATCAATACAACTTTAATGTGACTCTGACAAATATTACATGTGTAACTAAATGACAAATCGGATAATGTCCAGTGCTAAGCACTGTTATAATGAATGTGTGTGACGCAAACTGCTAGTGGGTGAAGAGAGGCTGTAAGCAGTACGTAGATCGTTGATTTATGAATCGATTGCCGCAGTTTTGAACGCAGCGATTGTTTAAGCGCGGAGGCACACTTTAATAAGGCAGGTTTGCTATACACTTGACTATGGTTTGCAGAAGCAGTAAGAAACATGACAGCAAGCGCAGGTCACGTAAAGCACCGACATGAAAAATAAATTTATTTGGTATGTTGGGGGTTCCCAGGGGCCTAGTGGTGCTCTGAGTAGTCCACTCTGGCTTAAAAGGAAGGAGAGCGAGGGAAATCAATGTCAGGGAGCATTATTCTTTTCAAGGCCGCAGTACGGGGAAAACGACTCTTCCGCTTTTAAGAGAATATATTGGCTATGGTTTGCACTCACAGTACTACCCAAGGAGTGTAACAGAAACGCTACAATCCATAGGCGTGCAATGATATGCGCGATTATCTGTCGTTTGCACTTGCTGTGGAGGCCGTGGACAGACGAAGCAATCACGTGTGAAGATATAAACTGAAAAGAAGATTAGAATTTAGCGACTCACCTACGGTGAGATTCTCACAGTCGGGAACAGAAGCTATCAGTTGAATGGTTAGTGAGTAATCATTCTGGAAAAATAAAACTCGGAACAGCGAAGGACAATTATCCTATTAACTTCAGCCGACAGTTTGCATACCTATAGTAGGTAACTACATCTCTGCTCATCAAGCCGCCTTATGGTGTGTGGCGAAGGGTACGCCAGGTACCACTAACATTTCGCGTCTCGCCTGATCCATCCTTGAATAGTGTGCTGGAAGAACGACTGTCGATAAGCCTCCACATGAGCTTTAATTTCTCTAATTTTCTCGTCGTGGTCATTTCGTGATCCTTCATGACAATAAATCCGTCCGAACAGGGCTGGAGGCCCAACAACACCGACCGACCACCATGTCATCCTCAGGCCATAGGTGTCACCGCTTGCAGATATGTAGGGACATGTGGTCAACCGACCGCTCTTCTGGTCGTTGTAGGTTTCTTGGCAATAACTTTTTCGGGATTTCCAGAGTAAAGTTCTCCATCATCAACAATAAGTGTATTGTAGCATCTGACACTGGAGTTTGTTGAGCATTTCTGTAACACTCTCTCGCTTCCTAAAGTATACCGTAACGAAACATGCCACTGTACGTGGGATTTTGTCAGGAGCAGGCTGAGCCAGTTCTGGCCCACTCTGTTTGTTTCCAGGTCTCCCCCTTCCTCCGCCTTCTCTATGACATCACTGATTATGCTATCCATTGTTGCCAGATTTCCTTTCCCCACTCCTGTAACCCCATAGACCAACTGCCTTACATTTAAAATGGTGGAAAACTCAAAAAAATTGTGGGAAATGGAAAATAGTCGAATTGTGGTACAGGTTTTTCTCCCACTCCTCTCATGTTACTATTTAAGTAGGCTAGTTATGATAATAGCAGGTTACCAGGCAATTTAAAAAATATCGAGGCTAGGCCATTTTCCTGTTGTATGAAATTCGAAAAATCCAAGACGGCGATATAAAATGGCAGATCTAAGGATATTGTCCCAGGATGCATAGTTGTCAGATTTCCTTCGGCCTTGCGACATCACGGTCTAAATTGGCAGATCCAGGGATACTGACACAGACTGTATCAAAAAATGGTTCAAATGGCTCTGAGCACTATGGGACTTAACATCTATGGTCACCAGTCCCATAGAACTTAGAACTACTTAAATCTAACTAACCTAAGGACATCACACAACACCCAGTCATCACGAGGCAGAGAAAATCCCTGACCCCGCTGGGAATCGAACCCGCAGACTGTATCATTGTCACATCTTCCCCAACGCTCTGTTGTCATAATCTAGGATGTGCTGCCAGGAGTTAATGAGGCAGCCTGCATGGTTGTCAGATTGTGAATTTAGAATCTTATCTTAAGTGTAAGATGGTGGTAAATTCAAAATCATTGATTTTCCAGACTCCTATTATCATAAAGTTGAGAGTCCACTTACCTCCCAACACCTTCAAGTTTAAGTCCTCTTGTGCTATGATTAATTTCCCCCAACCTCCACCCCCATCCCACTCACCATACTTACATAGTGTACAGTTTAAAAACTGGCAGCTAAGCTAGGATCTGATCTGACCTAAGTTTACAACCATGTACTGTTTAAACATTTACAGTATGAAGAGGATAGGAACAAATCTATCTTCATTCAAGGAAGTTGTAAGAAGCCCCTACACTGCCGTCCCTACACTCTTCCACATGTGATTGAGCATGATACTGCACATGCCTCTTATGCTGAGGTCAATAGTAGCTGGAGAGCAGTGCTGATGCCACATCACACACCATGCAGAGCTAGTGCTAATTCCACTAGTCTGTCTGACATTAAGCGTGGATGTTCATATTTCAGCAGTTTTAATAAAGTGTAAATGCCTGCAATGCTGATGTGTGTCAGCCTGCAGCGAAACTGACACTTTTAATGAAGTGTAAATGAATTTCTTCTTATAGAAATGATATGTGCAATGACACATTGTAAATAATTATATGCATATATTTCATTTCACCCTCTAAGGAGCATGTGGGGAAATTACTTAGCACTGCATTTCTTATTCTTATACACACACACACACACACACACACACACACACACACACACACAAATATATATATATATATATATATATATATATATACTCCTGGAAATGGAAAAAAGAACACATTGACACCGGTGTGTCAGACCCACCATACTTGCTCCGGACACTGCGAGAGGGCTGTACAAGCAATGATCACACGCACGGCACAGCGGACACACCAGGAACCGCGGTGTTGGCCGTCGAATGGCGCTAGCTGCGCAGCATTTGTGCACCGCCGCCGTCAGTGTCAGCCAGTTTGCCGTGGCATACGGAGCTCCATCGCAGTCTTTAACACTGGTAGCATGCCGCGACAGCGTGGACGTGAACCGTATGTGCAGTTGATGGACTTTGAGCGAGGGCGTATAGTGGGCATGCGGGAGGCCGGGTGGACGTACCGCCGAATTGCTCAACACGTGGGGCGTGAGGTCTCCACAGTACATCGATGTTGTCGCCAGTGGTCGGCGGAAGGTGCACGTGCCCGTCGACCTGGGACCGGACCGCAGCGACGCACGGATGCACGCCAAGACCGTAGGATCCTACGCAGTGCCGTAGGGGACCGCACCGCCACTTCCCAGCAAATTAGGGACACTGTTGCTCCTGGGGTATCGGCGAGGACCATTCGCAACCGTCTCCATGAAGCTGGGCTACGGTCCCGCACACCGTTAGGCCGTCTTCCGCTCACGCCCCAACATCGTGCAGCCCGCCTCCAGTGGTGTCGCGACAGGCGTGAATGGAGGGACGAATGGAGATGTGTCGTCTTCAGCGATGAGAGTCGCTTCTGCCTTGGTGCCAATGATGGTCGTATGCGTGTTTGGCGCCGTGAAGGTGAGCGCCACAATCAGGACTGCATACGACCGAGGCACACAGGGCCAACACCCGGCATCATGGTGTGGGGAGCGATCTCCTACACTGGCCGTACACCAGTGGTGATCGTCGAGGGGACACTGAATAGTGCACGGTACATCCAAACCGTCATCGAACCCATCGTTCTACCATTCCTAGACCGGCAAGGGAACTTGCTGTTCCAACAGGACAATGCACGTCCGCATGTATCCCGTGCCACCCAACGTGCTCTAGAAGGTGTAAGTCAACTACCCTGGCCAGCAAGATCTCCGGATCTGTCCCCCATTGAGCATGTTTGGGACTGGATGAAGCGTCGTCTCACGCGGTCTGCACGTCCAGCACGAACGCTGGTCCAACTGAGGCGCCAGGTGGAAATGGCATGGCAAGCCGTTCCACAGGACTACATCCAGCATCTCTACGATCGTCTCCATGGGAGAATAGCAGCCTGCATTGCTGCGAAAGGTGGGTATACACTGTACTAGTGCCGACATTGTGCATGCTCTGTTGCCTGTGTCTATGTGCCTGTGGTTCTGTCAGTGTGATCATGTGATGTATCTGACCACAGGAATGTGTCAATAAAGTTTCCCCTTCCTGGGACAATGAATTCACGGTGTTCTTATTTCAATTTCCCGGAGTGTGTAAACTTTTAAATAGCCCGCAATCTTCATGAAAGATTCATCACTCTGGAGATTGGGAAGGATTCAACAGAATTTACGCAACCTGTTTATGAAGATATTAGACCTATCAAAACTCCACATGTATCAGTTCCATTGTGAGTTCATAACAGTCCATCTTGGTGACTCGAAGTTGCTTTATATGGATATAAAGCCGTGGTCTCTAACATTCTCCACGGTTTAACAGAAAAATTTCACTATTCATAATTTATAAAAATCCTCCAAACTGTACAAACACACACACACACACACACACACACACACACACATATATATATATATATATATATATATATATATATATATATATATATATATATATATATATATATATATATATATACTCTCACCGAATGGGCTACATACCAACCACTCCATACGCAGAGTGGAGAGGGGAGGTGGAGCATCATCAACAATGTCATGCAGGTGCCTCAATTCAATTAATACTCAACCATCATAGCCATGCACCCCTACCCATTTAAGTATGACACCTGTGTCTGTACAGTATTCGTACATTTTTGAGACGAGACCTACAGACTCCACAATTGGTGACCCATTCATTTCATCTTTCATAAAGCTTTTAACTTTATTGTAAGCAAGCTTTATGTCATAAAGTTTACGAGCCGGGTCTCCAAATGAGTTGACCTCATTGTGGAGACACCTTATTGCTTCATATGGATCTCAATAGATGAAACAGTCCATATCCATATAAAGCAACTTTGAGTCACCAAGATGGACTGTTATGAACTCACAATGGAACTGATACATGTGGAGTTTTGATAGGTCTAATACCTTCATAAACAGGTTGCGTAAATTCTGTTGAATCCATCCCAATCTCCAGAGTGATGAATCTTTCATGAAGATTGTGGGCTATTTAAAAGTTTACCTGGTGGTATAATCTCCTGTGCCATAATGCCCCTCCTGATTGGCGACTAAGTAAAGTTTGCCGTGGTCTCTAACATTCTCCGCGGTTTAACAGAAAATTTCAGTATTCATAATTTATAAAAATCCTCCTCAACTGTACACATCGTGAAAGACCTTTTCAGTGTTTACATGAATGTATTCCTTCAATCAAGGATGCTGCTTGGAGGAAATAGTATGAGTGACTATCCAGCTTCAACCTCAACTTGAGACTTTGCTGGAGACATTGATAATAAGAAGCGGAAATGTGTTATACGCAAATGCAAAATTTTCTCAGGTCTCTCCAGCCAGCAGAAAGCCAGGGCAAGTCATGCCAATGCCGCATGTCACAATTAAAATGACAAACAGGCACCAAGCATCCATTGCGAAAAACAGAACAAACCTGAAAGAGATTACCTCGCTGCATGTGAGTAAGAAACTTGAAGTATAATCTCAGAAATGTGACCTAAGTGAGCAGAAGCCAACATGTCATCATAGCAGCTCAACTTGATTTCATAAGAGTGAGTAGTTGTTTCACAAGAACACCTATCAGTGTGCTGATATGGAGGAAAAGCAAGAATCTGAAGCCCCAAAAGCCATTCTTGTGAAATAGAGGGTGTTGAAGACCTCTGATGAGCCTCAAAAAATAAGCCACATACGCTCATCACTTGCCTGACAAAACATCACTGCCTCAGATCAGAACCAATAAATACTCATTTTTCTGATACATTGCGTTCAATCTTTACGCTGCAGTACACCTGCTACACAGCCAAGCCTGTGAGTGTGGCTACCGTTCACCAAGATGACAAGATGACTTCAACCTCTGAGACGGCTACCTGTCTGGTCAACAAGACTCTGTCGCTGTGAGCTGCCGACCACGCAACCACTAATGAGCTGACCCGATGTTTTGAAACTATGACCTGCTGGGATGAACTGATAACGCCTGTCACGTAGTACACCTGTCACAGCATTTTGGAGGCGTGATAACCACTTTTGCCCCTAGCTACACTCCTGGAAATTGAAATAAGAACACCGTGAATTCATTGTCCCAGGAAGGGGAAACTTTATTGACACATTCCTGGGGTCAGATACATCACATGATCACACTGACAGAACCACAGGCACATAGATACAGGCAACAGAGCATGCACAATGTCGGTACTAGTACAGTATATATCCACCTTTCGCAGCAATGCAGGCTGCTATTCTCCCATGGAGACGATCGTAGAGATGCTGGATGTAGTCCTGTGGAACGGCTTGCCATGCCATTTCCACCTGGCGCCTCAGTTGGACCAGCGTTCGTGCTGGACGTGCAGACCGCGTGAGACGACGCTTCATCCAGTCCCAAACATGCTCAATGGGGGACAGATCCGGAGATCTTGCTGGCCAGGGTAGTTGACTTACACCTTCTAGAGCACGTTGGGTGGCACGGGATACATGCGGACGTGCATTGTCCTGTTGGAACAGCAAGTTCCCTTGCCGGTCTAGGAATGGTAGAACGATGGGTTCGATGACGGTTTGGATGTACCGTGCACTATTCAGTGTCCCCTCGACGATCACCAGTGGTGTACGGCCAGTGTAGGAGATCGCTCCCCACACCATGATGCCGGGTGTTGGCCCTGTGTGCCTCGGTCGTATGCAGTCCTGATTGTGGCGCTCACCTGCACGGCGCCAAACACGCATACGACCATCATTGGCACCAAGGCAGAAGCGACTCTCATCGCTGAAGACGACACGTCTCCATTCGTCCCTCCATTCACGCCTGTCGCGACACCACTGGAGGCGGGCTGCACGATGTTGGGGCGTGAGCGGAAGACGGCCTAACGGTGTGCGGGACCGTAGCCCAGCTTCATGGAGACGGTTGCGAATGGTCCTCGCCGATACCCCAGGAGCAACAGTGTCCCTAATTTGCTGGGAAGTGGCGGTGCGGTCCCCTACGGCACTGCGTAGGATCCTACGGTCTTGGCGTGCATCCGTGCGTCGCTGCGGTCCGGTCCCAGGTCGACGGGCACGTGCACCTTCCGCCGACCACTGGCGACAACATCGATGTACTGTGGAGACCTCACGCCCCACGTGTTGAGCAATTCGGCGGTACGTCCACTCGGCCTCCCGCATGCCCACTATACGCCCTCGCTCAAAGTCCGTCAACTGCACATACGGTTCACGTCCACGCTGTCGCGGCATGCTACCAGTGTTAAAGACTGCGATGGAGCTCCGTATGCCACGGCAAACTGGCTGCCACTGACGGCGGCGGTGCACAAATGCTGCGCAGCTAGCGTCATTCGACGGCCAACACCGCGGTTCCTGGTGTGTCCGCTGTGCCGTGCGTGTGATCATTGCTTGTACAGCCCTCTCGCAGTGTCCGGAGCAAGTATGGTGGGTCTGACACACCGGTGTCAATGTGTTCTTTTTTCCATTTCCAGGAGTGTAGTAACTGCAGGCAGTCATTAGCATCACTGACCTCTCTTGGCGCAAGGTCTATACTGTAGACCATCTCCACCCTATGCAGAGCTACTGAGAAATTATCTGAGCACGACATTTTCGACGTCAGTGAGAGTGCTTTGGTAATTCACAGTTTCTATCCAGATCAGCCTCGCTTGTCGGGCAGGCTATGCTATTCGCTCCTGAAGCCTGCCTCGTACAGGATGGCATCAGTCTGGGCGCCGGCGCAGAAGAGAATATACGTTTGTAAACTGTAATGAATAAATTCTTGTTCCACTAACACCGTGGCATTAGCGCCCAGCGTGTTGACTGGCCTGCTCCACAGCACTACCCGCTCCATCATCCTGACAGCAGTATAGGTCTCAATCCAGATAACTACAAAATTGGCGTCAGAAGTGTCTACGTCAGCAGCCTTCAGAGCAGAACCACGTCTGCAGCTTCAACGTTGTCATGGTCTGGATTTTCATCCCAACGCAATGCAGTGAGCATTGAGAGCGTTTTACGTCGGATTCTATGGTTGTGTTCTCCCTTTTGGCCATGTCAAAGTGCAGGGATATTTGTTCCACTCTTAAGAGTCGGCAGGATCCTGCAGACTGATCACTGTTTAGAGGCAACACCAGGGAAATTTATTTAACGCCAGTGAGTTGCAAATTTTGTAACTTATCAGGCCACAAGTTGCCAACATTACGTCGGTACTATTTACCTGTAAAATTAGTAAAAGGTTTGGACACTTTGCGAAAAACTGTTGAGAGTTACGTTGGGCTATGATCTAGCGTAAGAATTAATTTGTTGTATTGTTGTATGTAGTGTAAGTGTACTTCTCCCAAATATTTCTTTAAGTAGAATCCACAAAATGGTAGAAACATATGCTACTACAGGTGAAACTGCCACTACTTTAACAGAGCGAGTAAAAACGTATGAGCTGCAAAATGAAGACCTACGTAAGCAAGTTGATACGTTACAAGCTGAGGTACAGTAACTGCAGTCAGGGTCAGGATAAGCTAATACCGTGTTAGGTGCACCCCCCCCCTCCTCCCGATCGGTCAGTAGCAAATTTAATAACACCTTTATCCGGAAAAAAACAACGGAGGATGTCACTACGTTAGTCAGAGATAGATCAACTACCGCTGAGTTGTGCAGTTAGACGAATGACACATGTTTGCTAACTTACGGTTAACGGGCGAAGCTAAAGCATATGTAATGTACCATCAGGCAGTTAGCAAGGCAGTAACATTACAGGAGCTAGCTGATGATCTGGCCTAGAGTTACCGAAAGCAAAATAGAGCGAGATTGTTTAGGGATAAACTGTGTAGTTTAGAGCAGAAAACGAATGAGTTGGTGGAATCTTTTCCTGATGGAAATGGAAGATTAATGTAGAAACATACGAGCTGATGCAAAGAGCAGAAACTGATGCAGTTTCCTTGCGTGCAGCTGAAAATAGGGCTCTCGATGTTTTCTTGCTGGGTATCTCATCAGATATGTCACACAGAGACAGGGCGGATAATTTGTTGACCAGGGCCAAACTGTTAGGATCGCCACACAGTTGGAGAATGCAAATATTAAGACGAAAGGGAGTAATGACCATCGGATCTTAACTTCTCAAATTAAGTGTTTGATATGTTGACGTATGGACCATCTGCAGAAGCAGTGTAGCCCACCAGATTGTTATGAGAGTGGTCGCTTCGGTGATAAGGCAACAGATTTCAGGAATAAGAAACAAGGAAAACATCACGATGAAAACGGAACGCTGCACAGACTTAACGCATTACCCAAGTGTTGATATGACGCGGAATCGTCTAAGCCTCTGCCTGCCATCACTATACCTCTGCGCAATTTCACTGGCAACTTCGTTCTATGGCTCCTAATGAACTCCGCTGGTTCGTATGTCACATCCAAGTACCTGTTTCGTCTGAACATCTCCTGATAGCATGACACTGAATCCCTTATACCACATTCGTTACGATTTGGCATCATCAATATGCTTTGCGTAACCTGGTCCTCCTTACTTTTCGACCAGAATTCATTTAAATAGCTACTACAGTCTTTAAGGTCTTCCTGCATTTTCGCTCTAGCCTCGTCCCTCAAATGGTTACACACAAACTTCATTTTGAGGAGCGGTCCCCACGATGAAGGTAATGAATCTTGAAATTGAGACAGCCACAGGCATGGATGTTGGTAATTATCAGGATCCGGAAAACAAGTGTACGTTTGTACCGACACGAAGTGCCTCCTACATTCTTCTTCTGCACTTATGTTTTCCGACCTTGGACTATACCCAGTTGGGTTTGCCACCTGTTTTATCCGACACAATCGTTCTTCTAGCTCTCTGAGTTCGTCTTCCTCTTTCTGCCTATTTTCGTCTTTTGAATTTATCTCACTCTCCCTCCGCAGTCTACCTGGTGGTGTTTCACCTTCGCTTCTGCACGCTAATTGCAACTGTGCTAGTTCTTCCCTATGTTTCCTATTTGTTTCTAATTGTGCCTCTTTAAACTGTAATAGTGATTGTATCTCCTCCTGGTCGGCATAAACCTCTCGCTGCGTACTGTCAGAGCCCGTTTCGCCTCTTATACTGATCTTTTCTACATCTGCGCTTATCGTATTCATTCTGACCACTACCTCCGCAACTTCATCCCTGTGTTTATTTAGCGCCATTTCCTGCCGTGTGACTTGAGCTTCCACGCTGTCTAATGCCCCTTGTTTATCTGCAAGTAAGTCCTCCACTATCTCTTTGATTCGCTCATCCGGCCACACGCCCCTATGTTCTGTAATATCGCTCTCTATTGCACTTATTCGTACCTCCAAATTATTGACTTTTCCTTTCACAGCATCACATTCTTGCTGCACCGCATCCAGATTCTTCTCCCCCTCATCTAACCGATTATTAACTGCGGACAGACGCTCATCGATAACTGTGTGTAGCTTCCTCATTGCCTCTTTATTTCCCCTATCCATTGTTTCCAATCTCTCCTTAGTCTCCCTATCTCTCTCCTTATTATCTCTATTGATTGCTTCTAATCTTTCGTTATTTGCTTCCAATCCTTTCTTAGTCTCCCTATTCATCGCTTCTAACCTTTCGTTATTTGCTTCCAATCCTTTCTTAGTCTCCCTATTCATCGCTTCTAACCTTTCGTTATTTGCTTCCAATCTTTCGTCCATCCTCTGTAAAAACTGCAGTATCACATCGTTATTTGCTACTGTCGACGCGCTCACCTCGTGCGCCTGAGAAACCGTAGCTTCGCTAAGGGTAGCTGCACTTTCACTGCATACCTGTCCTAATCTCGGCTCGCCCGCGTCGTCGGGAAAGGCCCGCGTTTGAGGACAAAGCCCGCCGCATAAAGGATCACCCAGGAGCGGTCCAGTGAACAATTCAACCCCTTCCGAGTGTTTGTCTTTCTCGCTCGTTAACACATGGTCCACAGCTACTTCCTGCTGCACTGCTACGTTCACGCCAGAATCGCTATTCTCCATGGTGACTACACTTTTAGACTGCGACCTAGTTACTACGGAAATTACGCAAAAAAAATTATACCACGATCTTCCAGCCTTGTACGATATAGCAATTAAAAAAAATAAAAGATCCTCACCAATCCAGAAAGAAATTGCAAACAAAAAAAATTTTACTTCTTAGCGCTATCGCAACATATTCCATCAAAAAATAAAAAAAAATCTTAACAGCAATAATCCTGGCAGGGTCGAAATTATGAGAGGCACCCACTTGCCTTTCTCATACTGTGGCATCAAGCAGTCAGGCCTGCAAGATGAGTGGTTTGCCAAGCGAGTGGATTCTTCCTTAATTTATCGAGCAACATGAATTCTCGTATCTTACTATTTAGTTACAAATTATCCTCCTGCATGAATAATACGCAACGGAAACACGCATCTGACTATCAGTGATTTATAGAACTCTGGCTGCACACTACGCACTGGCAATACCACATTTACTTTTTGTCTTTGATTTAACGGCTTTTATATAAATTCGGGACATTATGACAACATACAATTTAATGAAATAGGCCACCAATCTCTTTCTATTCACTATCTGATTTATTCCTAAACACACAAATTCTACAACCTACAACAAAATCACATGAGAAATTCCGCCCAGTGGGCATGGCTTTACGTTAGTGAATCTCTATACTATGGTCTCGTAATCTATTTACCGCAACAGTGCACTCCCTGGATCGGATGGTGGATCTTTTATTATACCTCACACTTCGCCTCTCACAATCATCCTCACGAAACTTTCCTCCAGATCGAGCGATACAGAAGGAACAGGCATACCCACAAATCTTTCGAAACTACCTTGCTACCCCCATGCAAAACACACATACCCAAATTACATGACATATACAACACAACAATATGAAATACAACACAAAGAACTGTTACAACATCATCACTTTCCGCTTTCCCACTTCAATCAATATCTATCCCAGTATCACACGACACTGCCCCACTCTGTAATTCTACTTTCCTACTGTGAACTCTGGAGATAAACGCACGTCTTCCTGTGCAATGCAAGCCAAGTGGCGTTGCTGGAAAAACGGCCGACTCACCTTGATTCTCTCTCAGAGTTCAAATTTAGCGTCACACGGAATGATATTTCTTAAATACTTCAACTTATGATACACACGCTATTTCTTAAATATTTCAGCTTATTGTATACACGCTATTAATTCTTAAATATTTCAGCTTATTGTACACACGCTAGTATCTCAACTTATAACTACACGTGGGCTCATTGTGACCGTTGGTTTACTACAATCCCCTTAAAATTACCTGCCTCACTTTGTAATTTTCCCCACAAAAGTTCCTGGGAAAGAGAAATGATTAGTTCTAACTACTCTTAAATATTCCACATCCATACCATGCCTCCACACTTTCATTACGGAGCACAACAAGAAAACAGGTCTTTACAGCAGAAGGTTCAGCGCCAGAGTGCCGAAAACATGGCCGCATTCCGGTTCTCTCGCACCTCTGTCGAAGTGGGAGAAGCACCTTGCTACCTTATTGGTCAGCCACATTTCAGACGCTCCAAAGCTCTGGTAACTTCCATCTCTTTGATCTCACCAAAGGTAGCCAAAGGTTCGACTCAAAGATGATCATATATTCCCATTCACTATCTGTGGTTAGCAGACGACCATACATTCATTCATTTCACAGATCTCACCAAACTGGATGTAGGGATTTATTTTGAGGGAGTGCATATGTGATCAATTAAATAAATAAATTGTCCTTCTTTCCCACACTGGTATCCGGCTTCGCTGTATTAATTGAAATTGAGTTACTTTTACACAAAAAATGTGTTGTTCTGACAAGAATTTCGTACCTATTTTCAATGTTGGGCGGTACTGTACCCTTTCAGTTTAACAGGGTGTACCAAAGCTCTCCCGTCCGCACTGATTTTCGACGATGTTATAAGTTGCGCTGGGGACCGCATCTACCTTCTTTCGAAGTTGGCAGGCAACTACGCTGTTATGCGGCGGCTCGTTTCGGCCCATTCAACATCTGTCCTTCAAGTGTAACGAGCGAGTAACGGAGTTTACATTTCATACCTGCCAAAGCAAATTTGTGTTCGTGGGGTCTCCATTCTAATTCAAACGTTTGACTTACGCTATACGTATTCGTTTCGGAATATCGTTTCTACGTCTTCCGTTAACTCTACGTGGTTAACATTATGAACACAATTAATAATATTTGTGAAATACAACTTTGTTTGCGGAAAACATAATGATGTTCGAAGTCGCCAGTTTTTCCACGACAAACGACTTTCAACAACTTATTATATGCATAATTGTTGCAACTGATTGCCGGGAATTAATTATAGATATATATATATATATATATATATATATATATATATATATATATATATATATATATATATATATTAGAATTATAAAAAACAAATACTAAAAAAAAAGGTTGCCTGGCGCGAGATTCGATCCGGCGACCTTCGGATTACGAACCCGAGCGCTCACCGCTGCGCCACGACGCTGTAGAAAATCATTAATCGTAGAGAGTATTTCACCGTAACGGTTTCTTTTAACTCGATTTCTCGACAACGGCTGAGAAGTGCATCTTGGTGCTTTGCCACATTACACCTCTGGCCATGAGCTTTTATTATGCGAAGTATGAATCGAATCTGAATTTCACAATTGGCGGCCTCCCCTTGTCAGTGAAACTTTGTTTCCGCTGGGAACAACAACTGCAAGCGAGGCAATGTCTCAGGTACACCAATCTTGATGGCGTTGCCAAATGAACTGCAAACACGTACACTAAAGATTGGTTCCAATAGCATAACACTTAAAACTTTATTCAGTGATAGCAAATTTCTGTTCTTCAGAAGCGCTTTCGTTATTTTGCTGTCCAAATAGTGAAACTCATCTAGTACTTTCAGCGTTTCGTTTGTTAATCTGATTCCCTCAGCATCACCTGGTTTAATTTGTCTACATTCCATTATTCTTGTTTTTCTTTTGTTGATGTTCATCTTATATCCACCTTTCAAGACACATTCCATTCCATTCAACTGCTTTTCCAAGTCTTCTGCTGTCTCTGACTGAATTATAATGTCATCAGCACACCTCAAAGTTTACATTTCTTCTACCTGGATTTTAATTCCTACTCCAAATTGTTATCTGGTTTCAGTTCTGCTTACTCAGTGTACAGATTGAATAATATCAGGGATAGGCTACAATCCTGTCTCACTCCCTTCTCAACCACTGCTTCTCTTTCACGCCCACCGACTCTTACAAATGCTGTCTAGTTTCTGTACAAATTATAAATAGCCTATCGCTCCCTGTGTTTTACCCCTCCTATCTACAGAAATTCAAAGAGAATATTCCAGTCAGCACTGCCAAAAGCTTTCTCTAAGTTTATAAATGTTAAAAATGTAGGTTTGCCTTACCTTAACCTATCTTCTAAGAGAATTCATAGTGTCATTATTGCCTCACATGTTCCTACATTTCTCCGGAGTCCAAACTGATCTTCCCTGACATCACCATTTACCAGTTTTTCCATTTTTTGTAAAGAATTAGTGTTTTGCAACCACGTCTTATTAAACTGATAGTTCGGTAACTATTAACCGAAGAATTCATTGACCAGCAACTGGCAGGTGGAATAATAGGCCATACTGATAGTCCGTGAAATGTAAATATCATCATCATCTCAAAGAAGTTACCAGATAGCACTAAGAAGTACAGTTATATTGGAATTACAGACACTTGAAAGCCAAAACCATCACTGACACATATCCTGTTCCCAACATTGCGGAGAAACTGGATCAATGTAGATACTTTTCAACAAACACCCAAGAAGTGGTGATCACCAACTAGAAATAGTTCCAGACAACAGGCCGAAACTGCGTTCAGAGCACCGTCAGGCCATTACCAGTATCAAGAACGCCATTTGAACTTAAAGATGCACTGGCTACATTCCAGTGATTGTTGGATGGCGGACTTCATAGATTGAAACATAAAAAATGTATAGTCTATTTGGATGACATCGCTGTATTTTCGAGAAATATGGGAGATATGTCAAGTGTTTAGAAGACGTATTTAATTCAAAAAAAATGCACTCCTAAATGTTGCAGAATGGAATTTTTACTCTGCAGTTGAGTGTGTGCTGATATGAAACTTCCTGGAAGACTGAAACTATGTGCTGTACCGGGACCCGAACCCAGGATCTTTCCCCTTCGCGGGCAAGTGCTCTACTAACTGAGTCACCGAAGCAGCAAGCACGGCACGTCCTCACGGCACGTCATCACACCTTTACTTCCGCCTGTACCTCATCTCCTACCTTCCAAACTTCACAGAAGTTCTCCTGCATACCTTGCGGGACTAATACTCCTCGAAGAAAGGATATAGCGGACACATGGCTTAGCCACAGCCTGAGGGATATTTCCAGTATGAAATTTTTCACTCTACAGTGATTTGTGCACTGATATGAAACTTGGTGGAAGGTTAAAACTGCGTGCTGGACCGGGATTCGAACCCACATCCTATGTCTTTCGTGGGCAAGTGTTCTACCAATTGAGTGAAGTTTGAAGGTAGAAAATGACGTCCTGGCGGAAGTAAAGCTGTGAGGAGAGATCACGAGTCATGCTTGGGTTGGTTCAGATGGTTTAGATGGCTCTGAGCACTATGGGACTTAACATCTAAGGTCATGAGTCCCCTAGAACTTAGAACTACTTAAACCTAACTAACCTACAGACATCACACACATCCATGCCCGAGGCAGGATTCGAACCTGCGACCGTAGCGGTCGCGCGGCTCCAGACTGAAGCGCCTAGAACCGCTCGGCCACAACGGCCGGAATGCTTAGGTAGCTCAGTTGATGAAACACTTGATTCCAAAGGCAAAGTCCTGGTTACGAGGCCCAGTCTGGTACAAAGTTTTAATCTGCCAAGAAGTTTCATGTCAGCGCGCCTTTCGTTACAGAGTGAACATTTCGTTCTTGAAACAATTCCCCAGGCTATGCCTGAAACATGTCTCCGTAATATCGATCCTTCCTAGAGTGCTATCCGGCAAGTCATGCAAGAGAGCTTTTGTGAAATTTCGACTGTGGGAGATGAGACATCGATGGAAATAAAACTGTGATGACGAGTCGTGAGTAGTGTTTGGGTAGCTCAGTTAGTAGAGTGGGTCAGAGTCCCGATCCGGGATACATTTTTATTCTAGCAGGAAGGTTCAGTGATACTGTTCTGTAGTTTCCTTGTCTGGAGGTATATAGTAAGTTGTCTATCTGCCGTTCAGCAGAAAGAGACAAATATCAGACAAGATACTGATGACAGTATTGTCGAAAAGTGCCTCAAGTGACACCTAAGAATTATTTCAAGGCACACATCACTGTGAGTACACAGCGTTGTTAAACTTTAGGTACTCCAGTGCCTGGTGTTCTTCTTTTATATTTCTTTTCAGTTTAACTGTTGCTTCAAGTAAATAATAGATGGAACTGAACTAAAATCGATAATGTCCTAAAGTTCGAACATCAGTTTTGATGAACCGATTGTTACTGAATCACATGGCCAGTTACGGCAGTAGATTGTATACAGCTACAACATTGCCTGGAACTTCGGCAATTTTCTTCTTTAATGGCAGTAATATTACACTGAAGAGCAAAAGAAACTGGTACACCTCCCTAATACCATATTGGGCCCCCACGAGCAGGCAGAAGTGCCGCAGCTCGACGTGTCATGGCCTCGACTAATGTCTGAAGTAGTGCTGGAGGGAACTGAAACCATGAATCCCGCAGGGGTCCATAAATCCGTAAGAGTACGAGGGGGTGGAGATCTCTTCTGGACAGCACGTTGCAAGGCATCTTAGATATGCTCAATAATGTTCATTTCTGCGGAGTTTGGTGGACAGCGGAAGTGTTTGGACTCAGAAGAGTGTTCCTAGAGCCTCTCTATGGCAATTCTGGCCGTGTGAGGTGTCGAATTGTTCTTCAAGAATTGGCCAAGTCCGTCGGAATTCAAGTGATCAGACAGGATGTTTACGTACGTGTCACCTGTCAGTCGTATCTAGATGTATCAGCGGTTACTTATCACTCCAATTGCACACGGCCCACACAATTACTGAGCCTCCACCAGCTTGAACAGTCCCCTGCTGACATGCAGGGTCCATGGATTCACGAGGTTGTCTCCACACACGTATACGTCCATCCGCTCGATACAATTTGAAATGAGACTCCTCCGACCAGGCAACATGTTTCCAGTTATCAACAGTCCAGTGTCGTTGCTGACGGACCCAGGCGAGGCTTTAAGCTTTGTGTCGTGCATCGTATCCGAAAGCCCATATCGATGATGTTTCGCTGAATGGTTCGCACGCTGACATTTTTTGATGGCCCAGCATCGCAATTTGAAAAATTTGCGGAAGGGTTGTGTGGTGTCACCGCCGGACACCACACTTGCTAGGTGGTAGCTTTAAATCGGCCGCGGTCCATTAGTACATGTCGGACCCGCGTGTCGCCACTGTCAGTGATCGCAGACCGAGCGCCACCACACGGCAGGTCTCGAGAGACTTAAGAGCACTCGACCCAGTTGTACGACGACTTTGCTAGCGACTACACTGACGAAGCCTTTCTCTCATTTGCCGAGAGACAGTTAGAATAGCCTTCAGCTAAGTCCATGGCTACGACCTAGCAAGGCGCCATTTGTAACACTGCATGTATCTTAAGAGTCTCACTTGATTCGTCAAGAGCGATGTACCACAAGGATGGAATAAAGTTAAGTATTTCCGCAGCTACGTACTTTTCTTTATAGCATTCATTACGTATCCTGTTTCAGACCTCACGCCATCCTTCGTGCGCTTATAGCGTGCATTTCGGCCCCCTCAAAAACACTGTGTCGGCACCTCTGTCGACACATCAGGTTGCACTTCTGTCACGTTGAACGATTCTCTTAAGTCTTCGTTGGTCTCGTTCTTTTCGAATCTTTTTCTGGCAGCAGCAATGTCGGAGGCGATTTGATGTTTTACCGCTTTCCTGATATTCACGGTACACTCGTGAATGGTCGTACGGGAAATTCCCCACTTAATCGCCATCTTGGAGATGCTGTGTCCCATTACTCGTGCGCCAACTAAAACACCATGTACAAACTCACTTAAATATTGATAACCTAACATCGTAGCAGCAGTAACCAATCTAACAACTGTTCCAGACACATGTCTTATATAGGTGTTGCCGACCGCAGCGCCGTATTCTGCCTGTTCACATACCTCTGTATTTGAATACGCATGCTTATACTAGTTTCCTTAGCGCTTCAGTGTATAATAATTATTAAGCATGTGGCACGAGACCTAAATAACACACAGAACAGACGTTTGTTAATAAGTAAAATTGTGGACTGATGTATGATCATGAAACTAAAAGTCCATTAAACAACAATACAGTTTAAAACTACATCTCTGCTCACTCAAAGCATAAAAGTTTGGTTTGTGTATAGCATGCAGATGTTATACACTATAATAAGTAATTTACATAACATCTGTTAGCTAACGAGATAAATATATGACTTTTTATTGGAGGAAAGCACCAAAGCTACTGCCATCATCAGATCAATATTTAGAGCTCGTAAAACAAAGACCAGTGTCAGTTGCAACAAAAGCTAATGTGGTTGATGTCCCGGTTCGGCGTAGGTGTTGCAAATGACCCTAAACTTTGTTTTATGAGTTCTCTGTTTGATCTGATAATGGCAGAAACCGAAACATTGCAATAAATGAAGATATATTTATCGATTAAGGTGACTTCATTCGCAAAGAAATGACTATACTTGTATGCTATAGGTGTCTAGAGACACCGTGCATGCCGAGAAGTACTATATTTCGTTAGATTCATTTAATCTTATGGATAGGGCCCCCCGCCGGGCAAGCCGCTCGCCGGCTGCCTGTCTTTTCAATGTGACGCCTCTTCGGCGACCTGCAGTCGATGAGTATGATAGGATTATGATGAGGTCAGCACAATACCCAGTCCCTGGGCGGCGAAATTTCCCGACCCAGCAGGGAATCGAGCCCCTGCCCAGAGGACTGACAATCCGTCCCGTTGACCATTCAGCATCCGGGGGGTGGACATTTCGTTAGATGAAACGGTAATTATTTGATGATGCAGTGATGGTGGTACATATTTAGATACTGAGAAAAACGCAGTTTAATCATTCGTACCCTTTAAGGAACTTGTGAACAATTATGAATTAAGCGGTCTATATTTTGAGACATTTGTGTTACAGGGCGATGTATACTTCTGGGTAGCAAGATTAGCGCTGCGAGATCGATAGTGTTTCGACTGAGGCAATTGGTGCAGAGCTTAAGTCACTGAACTCGCAGTCGGTAAGAGCTGGGTTCACATCCTCATAGCCACACAGACCTGTGTTTTCGGTGGTTTCTTTGCACTGCGTGAGCAGTAAGACTCCTTTCACGCACACTATCAATATCAGAGTTGTCGATATCTAACAATTCCTTTCATTTTAACGGTTTAGGCAAAGCTATTGCGATGTAATGGGTTCATTAAAGATGCTGCAGTCTCAAGTACCCTTATAGACTTTAATGTGCGTAGAGCGTGATGACGCACTATTACCTCCTTGGGAGAAGCATATAACATCAGTCGTGCCTATTTTGATTGATAGAAATTCACGTAATTTGTATTCTTAAGCTTTAATGAAAACTCGACAATTCACGTACAAAAGCCAGATAGTACACCGGATGGAGACAATGCAATGGAATGACGCGTACGGCGATGGCTTAGTACTCACAAGGGAACCTCCCCATCGCACCCCCCTCAGATTTAGTTATAAGTTGGCACAGTGGATAGGCCTTGAGAAACTGAACACAGATCAATCGAGAGAACAGGAAGAAGTTGTGTGGAACTACGAAAAAATAACCAAAATATACAAACTGAGTAGCCCATGTGGAAGATAGGCAACATCAAGGCTAATTCAGAATTAGGAGCGCCGTGGTCCCGTGGTTAGCGTGAGCAACTGCGAAGCGAGATGTCCTTGGTTCAAGTCTTCCCTCTAGTGAAAAATTTAATTTTTTTTCAGTTCATGTGACAAACTCTTATGTTTTCATCACCTTTTTGGGAGTGATTATCACATCCACAAGAAAACCGAAATCGGGTAAGGTAGAAGAATCTTTTTACCCATTCGCCAAGTGTACAAGTTAGGTGGGTCGACAACATATTCCTGTCATGTCACGCACATGCCGTCACCACTGTCGTATAGAATATATCAGACACGTTTTCCTGTGGAGGAATCGGTTGACCTATGACCTTGCGATCAAATGTTTTCGGTTCCCATTGGCGAGCCACGTCCTTTCGTTTACTAATCGCACGGTTTACCGTTGCGGTCGCAAAACACAGACACTAAACTTATTACAGTGAACAGAGACGTTAATGAACGAACGGACAGATCATAACTTTGCGAAAATAAAGAAATTAAAATTTTGAATGAAGAGAAGATTTGAACCAAGGACCTCTCGTTCCGCAGCTGCTCACGCTAACCACGGGACCACTGCGCTGCTGAGCTAATGTCACCCTTGATGTTACATATGTTACGCATGGACTACTCAGATCGTATATTTTGTTTATTTTTTCATAGTTCCACACAACTTCTTCCTGTTTTCCCGATTGATCTGTGTTCAGTTTTTCAAGGCCTATCCAGTGTGCCAACTTATATCTAAATCTGAGGGGGGTGCGATGGGGAGGTTCCCTTGTCAGCATCTGCTGAGACTGTACCTTCAGTTGAGTTGTCAGTATTTCCGTGAAAGCATGTGAGGAGCGTGTTGTGTGGCGCACGGCGAGCTGCGACTTACCGAGGCGCACTGCTCGTGGCAGAGGTGACAGCGCGCGGCCGTCGCGAGGTGCCAGCGCGCCGATCAATACAAACAGCAACAGCCCCGCCTGCAACACCACCACTATCAATAAGCCTATTAAGCTGCCTACAGCTACTCTGCTAACACAGACACACACGAGAAGTGTTAACTGTTAGTCTTTGCCAATGTCATTTTCACTTAATACAGTACTTGTGACTTAATTAACCCACTTTCTTATTCCGATTTCCTACTTTTAATTCCTTGTATGAACGAATTTATTTGTTTTTTTTTTCCTTCTTAAGCCTAGAATCATAATAGATATAAGATAATGACATTATTATTTGAAAGATGCACCAGAACAGCTGTTTATAATAATTAATTTTTATTAATAGTCCGCAGCTCGTGGTCGTGCGGTAGCGTTCTCGCATCCCACGCCCGGGTTCCTGGGTTCGATTCCCGGCGGGTTCAGGAATTTTCTCTGCCTCGTGATGACAGGGTGTTGTGTGATGTCCTTAGGTTAGTTAGGTTTAAGTAGTTCTAAGTTCTAGGGTACTGATGACTATAGATGTTAAGTCCCATAGTGCTCAGAGCCATTTGAACTACTTGTTTTTTAATTAATGACAGACTTTTTCGGCAGTCACCGCTGTTCTCAAGTAACTACGAATATAATTTTGGTGAGACCGCGTATAAATGTAAATGTCATTTATATTAAAGTGACTGTGCTGTACTCACATCTTACGTCCATATATTTCCATTAGTGAACTGTCTTATAACTGTCAATGTTTCGAATAAATGGTAAATGAAGTAAATATCTACATCTACATTTATACTCCGCAAGCCACCCAACGGTGTGTGGCGGAGGGCACTTTACGTGCCACTGCCATTACCTCCCTTTTCTGTTCCAGTCGCGTATGGTTCGCGGGAAGAACGACTGTCTGAAAGCCTCCGTGCGCGCTCGAATCTCTCTAATTTTACATTCGTGATCTCCTCGGGAGGTATAAGTAGGGGGAAGCAATATATTCGATACCTCATCCAGAAACTCACCCTCTAGAAACCTGGACAGCAAGCTACACCGCGATGCAGAGCGCCTCTCTTACAGAGTCTGCCACTTGAGTTTGCTAAACATCTTCGTAACGCTATCACGGTTACCAAATAACCCTGTGACGAAACGCGCCGCTCTTATTTGGATCTTCTCTATCTCCTCCGTCAACCCGATCTGGTACGGATCCCACACTGATGAGCAATACTCAAGTATAGGTCGAAGGAGTGTTTTGTAAGCCACCTCCTTTGTTGATGGACTACATTTTCTAAGGACTCTCCCAATGAATCTCAACCTGGTACCCGCCTTACCAACAATTAATTTTATATGATCGTTCCACTTCAAATCGTTCCGCTCGCATACTCCCAGATATTTTACAGAAGTAACTGCTACCAGTGTTTGTTCCGCTATTATATAATCATACAATAAAGGATCCTTCTTTTTATGTATTCGCAATACATTACATTTGTCTATGTTAAGGGACAGTTGCCACTCCCTGCACCAAGTGTCTATCCGCTGCAGATCTTCCTGCATTTCGCTACAATTTTCTAATGCTGCAACTTCTCCGTATACTACAGCATCATCCGCGAAAAGCCGCATGGAACTTCCGACACTATCTACTAGGTCATTTATATATATTGTGAAAAGCAATGGTCCCATAACACTCCCCTGTGGCACGCCAGAGGTTACCTTAACGTCTGTAGACGTCTCTCCATTGATAACAACATGCTGTGTTCTGTTTGCTAAAAACTCTTCAATCCAGCCACACAGCTGGTCTGATATTCCGTAGGCTCTTACTTTATCAGGCGACAGTGCGGAATTGTATCGAACGCCTTCCGGAAGTCAAGGAAAATAACATCTACCTGGGAGCCTGTATCTAATATTTTCTGGGTCTCATGAACAAATAAAGCGAGTTGGGTCTCACACGATCTCTGTTTCCGGAATCCATGTTGATTCCTACAGAGTAGATTCTGGGTTTAACGACATGATACTCGAGCAAAAAACATGTTCTAAAATTCTACAACAGATCGACGTCAGAGATATAGGTCTATAGTTTTGCGCATCTGCTCGACGACCCTTCTTGAAGACTGGAACTACCTGTGCTCTTTTCCAATCATTTGGAACCTTCCGTTCCTCTAGAGACTTGCGGTACACGGCTGTTAGAAAGGGGGCAAGTTCTTTCGCGTACTCTGTGTAGAATCGAATTGGTATCCCGTCAGGTCCTGTGGACTTCCCTCTGTTGAGTGATTGCAGTTGCTTTTCTATTCCTTGGACACTTATTTCGATGTCAGCCATTTTTTCGTTTGTGCGAGGATTTAGAGAAGGAACTTCAGTGCGGCCTTCCTCTGTGAAACAGCTTTGGAAAAAGGTGTTTAGTATTTCAGCTTTACGCGTGTCATCCACTGTTTCAATGCCATCATCATCCCGGAGTGTCTGGATATGCTGTTTCGAGCCACTTACTGATATATTGCAAATAATACGTTAATTATGGCACGACAGTAGTTTGACAGTTATATTCTTTCGACGTTATATGGTTCAAATGGCTCTGAGCACTATGGGACTTAACTTCTAAGGTCATCAGTCCCCTAGAACTTAGAACAACTTAAACCAAACTAACCTAAGGACATCACACACATCCATGCCCGAGGCAGGATTCGAACCTGCAACCGTAGCGGTCGCGCTGTTCCAGACTGTAGCGCCTAGAACCGCTCAGCCACCCAGGCCGACGACGTTATATGTTCACAAAAATTATACAGATGAACAGTGATATTATCTTATTAACTAAATTTTGTCACAATTATCTTTTGTGGTTAGCACACTGGACTGGCATTCGGGAGGACGACGGTTCAATCCCGTGTCCGGCCATCCTGATTTAGGTTTTCCGTGATTTCCCTAAATCGTTTCAGGCAAATGCCGGGATGGTTCCTTTGAAAGGGCACGGCCGATTTCCTTCCCAATCCTTCCTTAACCCGAGCTTACGCTCCGTCTCTAATGACCTCGTTGTCGACGGGACGTTAAACACTAACCACCACCACCACCAATTATCTTTGGTTTACATTGGTCAGACGGGAAGAAATTTCATCGTCAGATGTAAAGGACACACCGGTGATATTGAGTGTGATTGTGGAGGGGTCCAGATTGTCCAGCACATGTTTCAGTGTCGACTGTGTACAGTCTCCTGTATTGCAGAAGACCTCCATCAAGCGACAGAAAATGGGCTGGAAGTAGCCTAATTTTGGTCAAAATCTATATGACATGTTACCTGCGCATCTACGTAAACACCAGAAGCGGAAATAACATATGCAACAACCAAAGACAGTAGTGACAAAATTTAGATAGTAAAATAATATCGCTGTTCATCTGCATAATCTTTGTAAACATATAACGCCATGTAACATTACATGAAGTCAAAGAATAAAAGGCACTCGCCACGTATACATAGCTTGACTTCATGGTATTTTTAGAACAGATTTTCGTAAGATCAGATGATGGCAGCATAACTACTGAAACTGGTAATCCCGGAACAACGAAAGTGTCTCTACTGCGATCGCGGCATACGAAAATGTGTTCAGTTCTAACCATACCGATCGTCCCACAGCACAGCAAGTGTACCTTACAAATGACGTTCACGTCTATACACGGTCTTAAAAAAATGGTTCAAATGGCTCTGAGCACTATGGGACTCAACTGCTGAGGTCATTAGTCCCCTAGAACTTAGAACTAGTTAAACCTAACTAACCTAAGGACATCACAAACATCCATGCCCGAGGCAGGATTCGAACCTGCGACCGTAGCGGTCTTGCGGTTCCAGACTGCAGCGCCTTTAACCGCACGGCCACTTCGGCCGGCTACACGGTCTTACCAAAATTGTACTTGACAATAACGATAAATGACGAAACAATCTATCGTTTTAAAGATTAATCATAGCCGGCCTTTGTGGCCGTGCGGTTCTAGGCGCTTCAGTTTGGAACCGCGTGACTGCTACGGTCGCAGGTTCGAATCCTGCCTCGGGCACGGATGTGTGTGATGTTCTTAGGTTAGTTAGGTTTAATTAGTTCTAAGTTCTAGGCGAGTGATGACCTCAGAAGTTAAGTCGCATAGTGCTCAGAGCCATTTGAACCATTTTTTTGATTAATCATAACAAGTAGCTTTTCTGTTAAAAAGTGTGTGACTAGGGCCTCCCGTCGGCAGACCGTTCTCCGGGTGAAAGTCTTTCGATTTGATACCACTTCGGCGACTTGCTCGTCGATGGGGATGAAACTACGATGAATAGAAGAACTGAACACCCGGTCCCTGAGCGGAGAAAATCCCCGACCCAGCTGGAATCGAACCCGGGCCTTTAGGATTGATATTGTGTCGCCCCGACAACTCAGCTACCGGGGGCGGATAGGTTTTCTGATGGCTCCTATCTAATGATCAGTTTATTCGTGTTAACGTTGACATCTCCCATATACGAAAATTACTGTTGTGTGTTAACTTGGCATTCGCTAGCTATTTTTCTTTCTTTTTTTTCAATAAAGGGAAGACCATCATGAGTTACATAACGAAAAACGCAGACATCATGTGTTCGTTTATAAGTTTTTCGAGAGCACTGAAAATCAAATGTAGGAGCAAGAGCCGCATTTGTTTATCACTTCCCTAGAACATTTCTGCACATATTTTGTCTTGTACACGAATATAATAAAGTCACAAAACATAGTTTTTCACAAAATTAGTAGAACATATCAACGTTAAAAAGAACTGTAATCTTTGGTCAGCCTGGGAATTTAAGCTTCTGCGAGAATATTCTGGGCAAAATGTAAGTAAATTTACCAAATTTCACTCATATGCACATTTCAACGTCTGTAAATTTGTATTTCATTATAGACCTGCAGCCACAGTCCCTCTTAACCTTTTACCCATTGTACAGGCAATGAAGAGAATCATATCGCAACTTACATAAGCTCCCCGGAAAAAATTATTAGTCACCCTCTCAGCCCAGAACACTGAAGGATTGAAAATGTTATAGTGCACTAAACCATCGCAAAGTGAAGCCATAATTTACAGGTTATGCTTTAGTTAATTACAATTCTTACATATCCAATGGTATGTTAAATACCAAAATAAGAACAAAGGTCCCGTTTTGTACCCTACTGCTACTGTAAACTTTACGAGGGTTTAGTAATATAGGGTTAAATGAACTAAGTGGTTGCTTTGGACAACCTCCATACCTCGAACGACTAGTTGATTCGGCCAGTGTATTTCGTTTACAGCAGACGGACCTCGCGGACAATTATGAGTGATATGACACTATAGCTCTTAGTTTTCGATTTTGGATAAGAGCCGAAGAACCGCTAATAATGGATCTACAAAAGTTAAAATTGTTACATGACTATAAATAGCGAACTCGTATACGGTTTTGAACATTAAAACTGTGTGCCTATATCGTCAAAAAGCACACCCGAACTGAAAACAAATACATTGTTGTAACACAGACACTAAAAAAGCTTTAAAAATGAAGGTTTAAGATTTCTCATATTTCTTAGAATCTAGAACAACAAAACGGAGGTGACATGATTTTATTTTGTTGTGTTTCGTGTGTGTGCAGTTTCTCGTTTTTTATCCTTGAAACAAGTCATGAATGCAACAGCATTTGCAATCACAACACTGCGGCCACAAACGGAGGAAGAAAGTGGCCTCATTCATGATTAAGTTGTCGTTCAGGCATTCATATGAAGTGACTTACGGGGTGCTCTTGTTTGAAAATTAAAAAAAAAGATTTTTGTGACTTAAAATGTTCTCTGAAATCTCTGCTGCATCGTTCGCTATAAACACTGTTATCGAGCTACAAGCTGATTTGCCAAAAAGTGTCTCATTCACAAAGGGGAAAAATAGTAGACATGTTATTTCCACGAAGGCCTAAAACGCATTTTGGAAATCATGAACGTCCTCGATCTTGAGATCGGATTAGCCTGTTACAACTTCTGCGCAATAGTGGACGAAAAGCGTAACGAGCGAGCAGAGCAGTGGATGCCAGAAGCTGCTAAAGAAACCCACAGCACCACTATGACCACGAAGAAGATGGAGGAGTACCTCCTTTTGGATCTGGAAGGATTGCGTGTATGAGCCAGGAATGGCTGACTAGAGATATGTTTAACTTAACAAGAAAAAATTTAACCCAAAACTTTGAACACGTTTTTCTCGACGCTTTCATTTTTCAAATAGGCGGGAAACATAGCTTAAGAACGGTACATACGATTTTGATCAGAATTCGATTACGGCATCCTAAATTGAATTCTCTATCAACGTAAGTTGTCGTTTTGCGATATCTTTAAAGTCTGTCATCGATGCACGCTTTTGTCTTGATTTTGTAGGCGAAGAGGATGACATTTGTTGCAACACGTCACTTTTTGTTAGAAGTTAATTCTTTTCAGTTGTCCTACGCATGTTGACATAAATTATATTGAAATCACTTATACAGAATTATTTTGTTACAGATCGAACAGGAGGGCTTCGGGAATTCCCGCCCATGACCAACGTTCCAGCTGAAGGTGTCCTTCCATCTGGGGCAGCGGTTACAGCGAGCGTCCGATGTGGATACAGAAATGATTTATTGCAGAAAAACGTAAAAGGAATAGACCTTTATCATCACATCGAGTGTTAATTTTTATTTTACTTGCAAAAAACTCACAAAAATCACCTACTTTTCGTGCATTCGAAGAGGGCTGCCCACTATAGGAAACCATGGATAAGACGACAGGATAGCTGGAAGGAACTTGAATGCATTCCCTTCCAACTGTAATACCAATGTCTGTGCTATGTCGCTCAGACTAAATGTCAGCATGGTTTTTACACTGATTATAAATGTTTTCACTTTTAACAACATTGACGTTGCTAGTAACAATTATATCTCTTCTGTGAGTGGAATGTTTACTCAAGTAAAATCAGATGCTGCATTACAGCTACTTCTCAAGAAGAAGAAAACAGAATCCCCATAACTATGGTGTTTGTTAGACCGTATAAACGTATACTTGATCGCAAAAAAGGACCTGGAGGAAGAACTTAATGCGATGAAGTGGAGACAAGAATACAACAGTCGTAAGAAATAACTGGATACTAGAATACAATTTCGCTTTGCAGCGGAGTGTGCACTGATCTGAAACCTCGTGGCATATTAACACTATGTGCCTGACCGGGAATCGAATCTGAGAAATTTGTCTTCAGCGTGAAAGTGCTCTGCCGATTGTTTTGCAGCCATAAACCAGTGTCTAATTTAAAATCAGTGATAGTATGCCACATTATCTATGAAATACATCAGCGCATTGCGACGCCAAAAGCGATTTTAAAAAATATATATTATACGACTAGCAACGAATCTGTGACCTACAACAGATCATTCTGATGCTATAAGCGCTTTTTTATTTTATTTATTTTTTAAATCACGTGGACCTCCTACCACCCATTACAGCCAATTCAGTTTCTCTCCAGAAATTTCTTGTGTAATTAGAGTCTGACGGTATGATCTTCAACGTTTTATTAAAGCGTAACAACATTGTCTCTATTGAGGTCTAAATTAAGTGTGACTTTGAAGTTATCTGTTGGCGTATAACGGGCATAGGTGAAACTAAGTTAATTGTTGCATGTTTTTACCGGCTATCTGATTCCGCTGTGACGGTTGCAGAGTCATTTACGGAAAGTCTACCGTCATTAGCGCGTAAATGCCCATATCATGCAATACAAGTTGGAGGAGACTTTAACCTATCGAGTATAGACTGGAATGCCTATGAATCGTTGCAGGGGCTACAGACAGACAATCCGCGAAGAACTTTCGAACACGTTATCCGAAAACTGTCTTGAGCAGCTAGTTCTGCAGCCCACATCGAAATGAAATATCTTAGACCTTATAGCTACACACAGGGCAGATCTTATATTCGGCGTCAATATAGATACAGGGATTTGTGATCATGTTATCACAACGACTATGGTTACTACAGTTAATAAAACAGTCAAGAAGGCTAGGAAAGTGTCTATGCTAGAAAGAGCAGATAAGCAGTTGTTAGCATTTTACTTAGACAATGAATTTCGTTCCGGTATGATGAACGTAGTGGAATTATACGTGAAGTTTAAACGGATTTTCAGTTGTGTTCAGGTCAGTTATCTGCATATTAAGTGGGTTAAGGACGGAAAAGATCCACTGTGGTTTAACAACCAAATTTGCAAAATGCTGAGGAAGCAAAGGCTTTTGCACTTGTGGTTCAAAAGAGAACGTGCAAATGAAGGCAGGAAAAAGTTAGTAGAGACTCGTGCGTCTGTGAAAAGATCTATGTGCGAAGCATACAACAACTACTACTGTCATACCTTAGCAGAAGGTCTGGCCGAGAATCTGAGCAAAGTTTGGTCCTTTGTAAAATCAGTAAGTGGGTCTAAAGCGTACATCCAGTCACTCGTTGAGCAGTCCGATGTGGCAGTAGAAGGCAGCAAAACGAAAACTGAAGTTTTAAATTTCGCGTTAAAGAAATCGTTCAAGCAGGCGGATGGAACAAACATACCGTTGTTAGACCATCGCACAGATTCCCGTATGGACGACGTAGTAATAAGCTGAAAGAGTTGAAAACAAGTAAGTCGCCAGGTCCAAATCAATTTTACAAACAGTGCTCTGCGGCACCGGCCCCTTATTTAGGTTGCATGTATCGCGCATCTCTCGCCCAGGTCGAAGTCCCAAGCGACTGGAAAAAAGCGCGGGTGACTCATGCATGTAAGGAGGGTGAAAGAATGAAACCTAAAAAATTACAGGCCCATATTCTTAACATTGGTTTGCTGCATAATTCTTCAACATACTCTCAGTTCGAATATAGTAAATTTCCTTGAGACCCAAATGTTTATTTACACGAATCAGCACTGTTTTAGAAGCCTTCACTTGTGCGAAACACAGCTTGCTCTTTTGTCACATTATATACTGCGAGCTATGGGTGAACGGCAACTAGCAGATTCCATTTTTCTGGATTTCCGAAGAGCATTTGACACGCTGCCCCACAGCAGACTGTTAACACAGGTACAAGCACACGGAATAGGTTCCCAGATATATGAGTGGTTCGAAGACTTTTTCAGGGATAGAACCCAGTACATTGACCTCGTTGGCCAGTATTCATCAAAGACAAGGGTACCGTCAGGAGTGCCCCATGGAAATGTGATAGGTCCGCTATTATTTTTTACATACATAAATGATCTGGCGGACAGGAGAGGCAGCAATCTACCGTTATTTGCTAATGATGCTATGATGCACGGAAAGGTGTAAGAAAAACGCAAGTTAACGCGGAGAAACGGAAAAAAATCCTTAATGTTCGGATACAGCATTAGCACAGTCTGCTTGACACAATCACGGTCATTTAATGTCTAGATGTAACGCTGCATATGAAATGAAATGAGCATGTGAGGTTTGTGGTAAGGAAGTCGAATGGTGGACTGCGATTTATTGGGAGAATTTTGGGAAAGGTGGTTTATCTGTAAAGGAGACCGCATGCGGAACACTAGTGCAGCCTATACTTGAGACCTGCTCGAGTGTTTTGGATCCGCACCAGTTCAGGTTAAGGGAGGACATCGAAGCAGATCAGAGGCGGGCTGCTAGATTTGGAGCCAGTAAGTTTGAATACCATGCAAGTTTTAGGTAGATGCTACGGAAACTAAAATTAGAATTCCCGGAGGGAACGCGATGTTCTTTCCGAGGAACACTACTGAGAAAATTTATAGAATCAACATTTCAAGATGAATGCGCAGTGATTCTACTGCCGCCAACACACATTTCGCGCAAGGACCACGAAGATAAGATACGAGAAATTATGTTTGATACGGAAGCTTATGCACAGTCATTTTTCTCTCGCTCTATTTCAGAGTGGAAGAGGAAAGGAAACGACTAGTAGAGATACAGTCTTCGCCATGCACCGTTCGCCGGCTTTCGAAGTATATATGTAGATTTAATACTTATTTGCAACCTTACATAAAAATCGCGATTTCTAAATCTACATCAACATCTACATACAATCTTCGGAAGCCACCGTACGGTGCGTGGAGGAGGTTACCACTTACCACTGCCAGTCATGCGTGAAATGTGCGCTGGCGGCAGTAGAATCGATCTAGAGTCAGCCTCAAATGCCCGTCCTCCAAATTATCGCAATAGCGCCTTGCGAAAAGAGCGTCGTCTTCCCTTCATGGATTCTCATTTGATTTCACGAAGCATTTCCGTTATACCCGCATGCTGATCGGACCTGTCAGTAACGTATCTAGAGCACGTTCCTGATTTGATTTAATCTCTTCCCCTACTTCGATCTGGTGGGGATCCCACACATTCGAGCAGTACTCAAGTGCCGGTTGGAGTGGCCGAGCGGTTCTAGGCGCTACAGTCTTGAACCGCGCGAACACTACGGTCGCAGGTTCGAATACTGCCTCGGGCATGGATATGTGTGTTGTCCTTAGGTCAGTTAGGTTTAAGTTGTTCTAAGTTCTAGGGGACTTATGACCTCCGAAGTTATGTCCCATAGTGCTCAGAGCCATTTGAACCAAGCCAGTACTCAAGAGTGCATCGCACTGCGTTCTATACGCTGTCTTCTTTACAGATGAGCAACAGTTTCCCAAAATTCTCCAAACAAAACCACGTCGGTCATTCGCCTTTTCGACTGTCATCATGACGTGCCTATTTCACGTCATATCGCTTTGCAACGTTACGCCGAGATATTTAATCGATGTGACTGTTTCAAGCAGCTCATTAATGATGTTGTATTCAAACATCACGGGAGTGTTTTCCTACCTATTTGCATTAATTTATATTCACAATCATAGCAAACTGGGATTCAGCCACAAACTAGAAATTCAGAATGTCAAATCAAACTACCTTTCAGCCATCTAAATTTTATTGGGCTACCAGTTTCGGCGATATATTACGCCATCTTCAGGTCCCTGAGCAACGTGTAGAAAGATTCCAACCTCGGTTCCGGTCAAAATAGGGGCCAGCAGTTAAAGACTGATATCTGTAGTTTTCTACTGGAGACAGCGATCACTTCAAACTTCACAGTCGGCAGGTGATGTTTGAAGAGATCACTGTCTCAAATATAAAACTAGAGATACCAGTCTTCGAATGCTCGATCAGGGGGCCTGAAGATGGCGTAGTACACACATCAAAAAAAGTTTTGCATCACCCCGGTTCCCAGAAATCCTGAAGACAGAAGTTGACTGTATCACAGATACCGCCCCTTTGACTGTTCAGAGATGTCACTAAACCCGCCCAAAGATATAAGCAACCATGCATGAGCGGCACCTATTAGACGGAGAGGGTTCGACAGCCGATCAGTCCCAGTCATTCCACCAGGAAGGAGGTACACGGCTCGTGTTGTCTGTAGTTCAACCATGCCCGGACGGCCAATATCGCGGTTCGATCGCGTCCGCATTGTTACTTTGTGCCAGGAAGGGCTCTCAAGAAGAGAAGTGTCCAGGCGTCTCGGAGTGAACCAAAGTGATGTTGCTCGGACATGGAGGAGATGCTGAGAAACACTAACTGTCGATGACATGCCTCGCTCAGGCCACCCAAAGGCTACCACTGCAGTGGAGGACCGCTACCTCTGCACTATGACTCGGAGGAACCGTGACAGCAACGACACCATGTTGAATAATACTTTTCGTGCACCCACAGAAAGTCGTGTTACGACTCAAACTGTGCATAAGAGGCTGCATGATGCGCAACTTCACTCCCGATATCCTTGGCGAGGTCCATCTTGGCAACCACGACAACATGCAGCGTGGTACAGATGGGCCCAACAACATGCCTAATGGACCGCTCAGGGATGGCTTCACGTCCACTTCACCGATGAGTGTCGCATATGCCTTCAACCGGACAATCGTTGGAGACGTGTTTGGAGGCAGCGAGTGCAGCAAGGTTGAGATTCTCCGCTGTTTGGGGTTGCAGTATGTGGGGGCGACGTACAAAGCTAGCGATCATGGAAGGCGTTGTAACAGCTGCGCGATACATGAGTGCCTTCCTCCGATCGATAGTGCAACCATATCGGCAGCATATTGGGGAGGCATTCGTATTCATGGACGACAATTCTCGCCCCCATCGTACACGTCTTGTGAATGACTTCCTTCAGGATAACGACATCGCTCGACTAGAGTGGCCAGCATGTTCTCCAGACACGAACCCTATCGAACATGCCTGGAGTCGATTGAAAAGGGCTGTTTATGGACGACGTGACCCACCAACTACTCCGATGTATCTACGCCGAATGGCCGTTGAGGAATTGGACAATGTGAACCAACAGTGCCTTGATGAACTTGTGGATAGTTTGTCACGACGAATACAGGCAAAAAAATGGCTCTGAACACTATGGGACTCAACATCTGAAGTCATCAGTCCCCTAGAACTTAGAACTACTTAAACCTAACTAACCTAAGGACAACACACACATCCATGCCCGAGGCAGGAATCGAACCTGCGACAGTAGCAGTCACGCGGTTCTGGACTGAAGTGCCTAGAACCGCACGGCCACCACGGCCGACGAATACAGGCATGCATCAATGCAAGAAGTCGTGCTACTGGGTATTAGAGGTGCCGGTGTGTGCAGCAGTCTGGACCACCACCTCTGAAGGTCTCGCTGTATGGTGGCACAACATGCAATATGTGGTTTTCATGAGCAATAAAAAGGGCGGAAATGTTGTTAATGTTGATCTCTATTCCAATTTTCCGTACAGGCTCCGGAACTCTCAGAACAGAAGTGAAGCAAAACTTTTTTTGATGTGTGTATACCGTCGAAACTGGTAGCACAATAAAATAACAATTTGGAACGTTGGTGGCTGAAAGGTGTTTGATTTGACATTCTGTTCTGAACAGTCGAGGTCCTGCAACCATCTCTGAAAAGATGGACATACAGAAACTAGAAATTCTGTGTAAGTCATCTTGTATCCCCCAACACGTTTCCGTACACCAGAGAGTCATCAGAAAACAACCCTAAATGCTGTTCACCCTGCCTGCCAGGTTATTAATTTATACAGAGAATAAGAGCGTCTCTACCACGTTATTAAAGTATACAGGATAAGTGCGGTTCTGTCACACTTCTGACGATACCCTTCCTGTCATGAACCCTCGCCGTCAAGGACAACGTACTGGGTTCTATCACTTAAAAAGTCTTAGAGCCACTCACATATCTGGGAATCTTTTCCATATGCTCGGACCCCGTCAACAGTCTTCAATGAGCCACCGTGTCGAACGCTTTCCGGGAATCTAGAAATATGGAAGCCGCCTTTTACCTTCTATCCATGTTTTGCAGGACATCATGTGAGAAAAGGGCGAGCTGAGTTTCGCACGTACGATGCTTTTAAATCCGTGCTGATTTACTGACAGAAGCTACTGTTTGTCAAGGAAATTATATTAGAACTCACATTGTCTTCAAGAACTCTGCAGCAGACCAATGTTACAAATACGGGTCTGTAATTAAGCGAGTCCGTTTTTACCCTTCTTATGTACAGGGCTCACCTGCGCTTTTCTCCAGTCGCTTGGGACTTTGCCGTGGGCGAGAGAAGCGCGATAAATGCAGTCTAAATAAGGGGCCAATGCCGCAGAGTACTATTTGTAAAACCGAACTGGGATTAAAAAAAAAAAATGGCTCTGAGCACTATGGGACTTAACATCTATGGTCATCAGTCCCCTAGAACTTAGAACTACTTAAACCTAACTAACCTAAGGACAGCACACAACACCCAGCCATCACGAGGCAGAGAAAATCCCTGACCCCGCCGGGAATCGAACCCGGGAACCCGGGCGTGGGCAGCGAGAACGCTACCGCACGACCACGAGATGCGGGCAAAACTGGGATTCCATCTGGACATGGCGATTTATTTATTTGCAGCTCTTTCAGTTGCTCCTCTACGCCAGGGATGCCTCTTTCTACGTTCTTCATGGGGGTATATGTGCGACAATCGAACGATGCTGTGTTTGTACGATCCTTCTCTTTTCGAAACGTCAAACACGTCTCCTTTTCAAAACTCAAACGTTATACTTCTTCGCAAAACAAACAGGATTCGTGTTACAAAGCAGATAAAATGTATCCTAGAGCAAATAGAACTCCTCTTTCAAAGCAAACAAGTCTCCTCTACTGAAGCAAACAAGACCCCGTCCTAGAAAAAACAAGCCTCCGACTTGTCAGTATCAGGACAATAATGATAGTGTCGTGAGACCAGGACCTCCCATCGAGTAGACCGTTCGCCGAGTGCAAGTCTTCCGATCTGACGCCACTTCGGCGACTTGGACACGATGGGGATGAAATGATGATGATTAGGACAACGCAACACCCAATTCCTGAGCCGAGCAAATCTCCGTCCAAGCCGGGAATCGAACCCGGGCCCTTAGGATGGACATTTTGTCACGCTGACCACTCAGCTACCGGGGGCGGACTAACAACGATACTTAACTTAGTAAGAAACACGTCCCTACGTTGGTAGGATGCGAGAAGATCCTTCAAAGTGCATCTTGGAGAAAATAAAATTGTACAAAGCAATGAAAAGTGCTCATGTGTTGGAGTGCTTACAGGAAAGTCATGACGTTATTCATTGATAGCAATTCAATTGCACCCAGTCACAAACTCTAATGTCAAAGTATCATACATAATGAATTATGTTAATATTGCTCACCATTTTTCAGAATATGCCATGACATCATTAAAGTATAGTAATTAATCTCGCCCCAATCCCACCCTATAATGTCATAGTGTCTTACCTCTTAAATTATGGTAGTGTTTCCTGCCATTTTTTAGGTGGCATAACTCTTCCGCTGATGATCCTTTCGATACAGTGTAACAGCACAATTGACGGAATTCCCGCAATTGGAACAGTAATAAAAGTGGGGATGGGGAGGGGGGACTGAATTCAAAAAAATGGTTCAAACGGCTCTAAGCACTATGGAACTTAATATCTGGGGTCATCAGTCCCATAGACGTGAACTACCTAAACCTAACTAACCTAAGGACATCACACACATTCATGCCTGAGGCAGGATTCGAACTTGCGACCATAGCAGCAGCGCGGTTCCGGACTGAAGCGCCTAGAACCGCTCGGCCACAGCGGCCGGTGGGACTGAATTCCTATTCTTCAAGAGAGAGAAGAGAGGAAGGGGGGGAGGTGGAGTTTCGGGTGAGGGAGACTACGTCTTAGATCATTATTTACACAGATCATTATCTATGGGCACAATAGATGGGTGACCTTGATTTTCCCGCCATCTTTTACTCGCATAATTGCCTGAGAGCTGTGGGCTGATGCGTGATACGTATGAGGTTACATCCTGACCTTCAAAGCAACACACACAAATGCCTCAGAGACGTGGATGGAGTATCAGGTTACACAGTGACTTTGAGATTAGATCATTATCTGGCGAGAACTAGTACACCCAAACTACTTCTAGCATGTCTGAAAACTTCTAAAAATGTTCACTGCCACCGTCTCAACTTTTTGTCCTTCAGTACTACTGAAACGTTCCTTTTGTCTGTCCTCGAAGCTTCCATGACGTCTCTCGAATTACGCTCGCGAGCACAGTAAGAATCCATGTACTATTAGGGGCGTGCGGGGGACGAGACTGCTTCATAGATTTAATACGAAACGTTTAATGGTGAACCCAGATTAATACTCCTTCACTGCTACCCATGTAAAGTTAAGGATCGCCAGCTTCGCTTTGCCGAGCGAGATGGGGTAAACCTTCTCACAACCCCTAAGTCAATCATTAAAAGCCCCGTAATATTTGAACTGCTTTCAGGTAGATTCCGAGATCTGACCACTGGAGTGGACAATGACCACCGTTAACAGTTCATCTGTTGCCTCCAAATGGCCATTAGCGACACTCATGATGGCTAATGCGTATAAAACGTACTGGCATGTTTTAGGTGGAGATCTCAACACGACATGCTCAGAGGAAGTGCTCGTGTAGACTATAGCCACGTTTCGTATTTTGAGGTAGGCCGAATCTCTGACAAAAGGGATGTGGGAGCGTCATACTGACAGACTGCACATGCAGTTTTCATTAGTGCTATGACTGAAGAACGAGTGGTGCCAACGTACACTCAGACTCAGTAGTGTGGCAAGAGGAGTAGGCACGGCTCCTTTCAGAAGGACTACTCTACGAGACCATCGGAAGTTTGTTTGACTGTATGTGGCAAATAGAAAGATGGCAACAGCTGATTGGTTGGTTTAAGAGATGGTGGGGAAGGGACCAAAGTGCGTAGTCATCGGTCCCTGACAACAGCTGAAGTCCGGGCAGAACTTATAGGCAGTTTGTCACCACGAACCGTCGGGAACAGAGAAATGGAAGCTATGTTGAGATCTCGAGTTCCCATGAGTCGTTTAGCACTGCCACCATACCACAAAAAACAGAGTTTCATGGAGTACATCCAGAGATAACTGGGTCATTACGTAGCATTCTGTGGTGTTAAACGAAAAATCTCGCTTCTATTTGTGGCACTCAGCTCGACGACAACGTGTACGTTGATGACCTGGTGAAGGGTGTAGAAAGCTGCGATTCTCGGGACCTATATGTCTGTGACAGGGGAATGTTCCAATCCAATATGTCGAAACCTACCTTTGAAAGATCTCTGTTGGATTCCTTTCATGTTAATTTCTTAAATCTGTTGTCATTTACGGCATAAATTCCTCTTCTAATTTTACTGTGGTGTTTCTGACTATCTGGGAGGAGACTGAGCAGTGAAACGTGTTACTTTTACACATAAACAAGAGCGATCTGTCACACTACTACACTTTAAAACACAGTTTATATGTAATTCATGTCACACAGTCTCATACGGAACCTACATCCATTTTCTTTTATATACTGTATATGATAAGATACTGTCATCCCCCTTCCCTTCTGTGTGAAAGAATGAATGAGCAAATGTATTTCTAAGTGCATGCTTGATGGTAACAGACAGGCCTGTCTGCTAGGGAACAGTAGGACCAACGTCGGAACAGGTAGCTACGCTTTCTAAAAGCAGAGAGGTTTCTATTCTTAGTATGGTCCTGTCCGTCCCTTGTCATGTTGTTATAGGAAGCTGCCTCTCTGGTCACTTCCGTTTGTATTTGTGAGGCACCCCTCAGGAAGGGACCCACGGCAGTCTGTCCGCGGCGAGCGTCTGAAGTGGTAAGATCTCCGGCTAAGCGCGTGTCTGCTAAGTCCGTAGGACAATGGATTTCTTAAGTTCAGCCTAACTGAAAATTTAATCACCTTTATTTCAGGTTTAGCTTTAAAATACCTAATGTTTTCTTAAATTGCAACGCAGTGTAATTCGAGTGTGAAGTTCAGAATATATTCCGGTAGTTGCTTTGTCACTACTTTGTGAGTAAAGTGGAACCATGTATTGATCAGTAACTCTAAGTTCATCAATCTTAAATGCGAATGTGCGTGAGATTATAACGTCTCCTCTTGACAATATTTTTCAATATAGCAACTTTTCTTTATGTTCAACCCACGTGGGGTGTACTTTGTGAGACCAGTACCACGTGCTTATACAATTGTTTGACCCATCAGGTTAATAGTAAGACGATAGTAACCAGTTCAAGGTTTTTCTTTTGTAAATTGCTTTTCGATCTAATTTATTTTAACTATCAAAATTATTGTGGAGTTACACTGTTTGTGTAAACCAAGTTGACCACGTGAAGCATGTGGTGTAATCATCAAAGTAGCCCTCAGCTATTCTTTTCGGGAAGATTTCACAGAGAGTTAGTATGAATTTAGTATACCAGTGTGTGGTAATTACATGACGGACAGGATTGTGCTACGAACGTAACTTCTTTGGGTGAAAATTGAATCGGTTGGTTGTGGTTAGAGGGAGACCAAGAGATGAATACACTAAGCAGATTCAGAAGGATGTAGGTTGCAGTAGGTACTGGGAGATGAAGAAGCTTGCACAGGATAGAGTAGCATGGAGAGCTGCATCAAACCAGTCTCAGGACTGAAGACAACAACAACAACGGTTGTGGTTAATTTCCTCTTGCATATGTTTCTACGTTCTTCGTGTGTTATTTTATGAAAGCAGTGTTGTATGCAGTCTCCCAATCTTGGCTCCATATGTGTTCCTAAATAAGGCACCAGTTTAGTTATGAATCAAGTTTAAGATGCTGAAATTTCAATGATCAATGTTAAAATAAATTTCCAAATATAAACTGATTTATTTCTTTTTATTTAAATTCTCTTATATATATATATATATATATATATATATATATATATATATATATATATATATATATATATATATATATACTCCTGGAAATTGAAATAAGAACACCGTGAATTCATTGTCCCAGGAAGGGGAAACTTTATTGACACATTCCTGGGGTCAGATATATCACATGATCACACTGACAGAACCACAGGCACATAGACACAGGCAACAGAGCATGCACAATGTCGGCACTAGTACAGTGTATATCCACCTTTCGGAGCAATGCAGGCTGCTATTCACCCATGGAGACGATCGTAGAGATGCTGGATGTAGTCCTGTGGAACGGCTTGCCATGCCATTTCCACCTGGCGCCTCAGTTGGACCAGCGTTCGTGCTGGACGTGCAGACCGCGTGAGACGACGCTTCATCCAGTCCCAAACATGCTCAATGGGGGACAGATCCGGAGATCTTGCTGGCCAGGGTAGTTGACTTACACCTTCTAGAGCACATTGGGTGGCACGGGATACATGCGGACGTGCATTGTCCTGTTGGAACAGCAAGTTCCCTTGCCGGTCTAGGAATGGTAGAACGATGGGTTCGATGACGGTTTGGATGTACCGTGCACTATTCAGTGTCCCCTCGACGATCACCAGTGGTGTACGGCCAGTGTAGGAGATCTCTCCCCACACCATGATGCCGGGTGTTGGCCCTGTGTGCCTGGGTCGTATGCAGTCCTGATTGTGGCGCTCACCTGCACGGGGCCAAACACGCATACGACCATCATTGGCACCAAGGCAGAAGCGACTCTCATCGCTGAAGACGACACGTCTCCATTCGTCCCTCCATTCACGCCTGTCGCGACACCACTGGAGGCGGGCTGCACGATGTTGGGGCGTGAGCGGAAGACGGCCTAACGGTGTGCGGGACCGTAGCCCAGCTTCATGGAGACGGTTGCGAATGGTCCTCGCCGATACCCCAGGAGCAACAGTGTCCCTAATTTGCTGGGAAGTGGCGGTGCGGTCCCCTACGGCACTGCGTAGGATCCTACGGTCTTGGCGTGCATCCGTGCGTCGCTGCGGTCCGGTCCCAGGTCGACGGGCACGTGCACCTTCCGCCGACCACTGGCGACAACATCGATGTACTGTGGAGACCTCACGCCCCACGTGTTGAGCAATTCGGCGGTACGTCCACCCGGCCTCCCGCATGCCCACTATACGCCCTCGCTCAAAGTCCGTCAACTGCACATACGGTTCACGTCCACGCTGTCGCGGCATGCTACCAGTGTTAAAGACTGCGATGGAGCTCCGTATGCCACGGCAAACTGGCTGACACTGACGGCGGCGGTGCACAAATGCTGCGCAGCTAGCGCCATTCGACGGCCAACACCGCGGTTCCTGGTGTGTCCGCTGTGCCGTGCGTGTGATAATTGCTTGTACAGCCCTCTCGCAGTGTCCGGAACAAGTATGGTGGGTCTGACACACCGGTGTCAATGTGTTCTTTTTTCCATTTCCAGGAGTGTATATATATATATATATATATATATATATATATATATATATATATATATATATATATATATCACCGGTTGTCGTATGACTATTAAAAGATTATAATTAATGTTAGTCTGGTTGGGAATTTGGTAAGATAGACTGGATACCTGGTGAAACAGTTGCGCAGTAATGCAAGGTTAACTTCCCCAGACAGCTCACAGCTTTTAACCCGCTTTTATTGTCTATCATCACCGCTTTCATAGCAAATTAAACCAACAACATTACACCTTGTAATTTTTCATGCAGGAGGAATACACAGAAAGAAATCCAGCACAGAAAGAAATTAGCTACTACAGCCCACTGCAAGTATTTAAAAGACATGTTAAAGTTACTCATTTTTGCAGCACGAAGAAGAAACGTTTTCCTTAAACCAGACACACCTGATAAAAGAAAAATTAATGCATTCAGGTACTTTACAGTCATTACTAGTTTTGTTTAGATCAAACTGATATTGAGTAAGAAATGGTCGTGGCGTTGTTCTGCATATTGTCCTGCGTACCAGACACTGAAGCTTAAAAATACAGTTCAGCCGATAAAACTTAAATGATAAGGAGCTACCGCAAATTATAGTATTCGACAATTTTCTGAAAAATTCTTTACGCTGTTGATAATTTTTTGCCAAGAGGCTGAATCACACTATTACTGCAGGTCCAGTTCTGGGTGGAACACGAATTTCTTTTCGTCCTCCTCCTATGGGTATGTACAGGCCAAGAGTCCAAAAGAATCACTGAATTATTTTTGCAGATGGTGAGAAGATGCTTCTGGATATAACATTGAAAATTAATCTTTCGCGTTTTACCAGATTTTGCTACGTCGATTACAAAAATTTTGCAGCTAAACAGTCCTTGTTTTTTTTTCTATTTTTTGTCCTAATTTGGCTTGATGTTCGTGAAGACAGATAAAAAGCTGAGGAAACAATAATACAATGATACTTATCCCAGAATTGTTGTATAAGAAAGTATCATAGCATTCATCGACTGCACTCTGTACGTTTTTCGTTCAAAACGATAAAGTTTCGTTCGCACACAGTTCTTGCATAAAAACTGACTAATTAGTGAAATAACAAGAAGCTTTGTATTCAGGTCAGCTACGAATCTCTCAACAATATTTTACTTGAGGTAAAAATCGTAATTTTGCGATTTCGCAAATCTATTTATCGTGGTCAAAAAAGTCTGGTAATCAGTCATGTTCGTATTATTTAGAATCCAGAGCACCCAGTCTCGTAGGTCTCCCTCGGGAACCGTGCACTGACTCTCACGAGCAGTTCTAAATCTTTCGAATAGTTTCTGTTTCACACATTTTTATGATTTTCGTTTTGGAGCATATTTCGTACTTCACGTAAATCTTTCTTCCATTTATACTATGTATGCTCAGATGTTACAAAACGAAACTAGCTTTGCACACTGCTTAAGTATAAGCGCGTTCTCCCTCCTTCGTTTAACCAAAAAATTCGCAACTTTTTCTTTGTCACTGAAAACTATTACTGTACCTCTTTTCTTTGGACTTGACAGGTACTCTGTTTATGTTCTGGGCTTTAATTACAAGGTGTACGACTTTGCTTCCGCCGTTTATCCCCAACATTTGAGGCTTTAATGAAACAAATTGGTGACACGTGTATCATTCAAAGTATTTTCCATCGCTAGCCACTACTTTCTCCCAGCTTTCAGGCAGTGTGCTAATCCGACGTCGAAGAAATTATTCATCTTTTGAAGCGATCCATGAATCGATCCAATTTGTGACTTCTTCATGAGATCGGAGGTGTTGGTCAGCCAGGCCATGCGCCATTGATCTAAACAGGTGATAGTCAGAGGGAGCAATGTCTGGAGAATACGACGGGTGGGGTAGCACTTCCCATTTTAACGTTTCCAAGCACGTTTTGACCTCTTTGGCAATGTGGGGTCGAGCGTTGTCGTGCTGCAAAATCACTTTATCGTGCCTCTCGCTGTATTGCGGCCGTTTGTCTTTTAATGCTCTGCTCAAACGCATTAATTGCGTTCGATAACGAGCACCTGTGATTGTTTCACTTGGTTTTAACACATCATAATACACGACGCCGAGCTGGTCCCACCAAATGCAGAGCATGATCTTGGAGCTGTGAATATTCGGTTTGGCCGTCGACGTCGAAGCATGGCTGGGATATCCCCATGATTTTTTGCGTTTAGTGTTATCGTAATGAACCCATTTTTCGTCCCCGGTCACAATGCGATGCAGAAATCCGTTCCGTTTTTGTCTCTGAAGCACAAACACACAAATGCCGTTCAACGTCTCTTGGTTTCAGCTCACACGGGACCAGTTCCTTCTTTCTGAATCATGCCCATAGCCTTGAGACATTTTGAAATGGCTTGCTGTGTCACTCCCACTAATCGTGCCAATTCTTCTCGAGCTTGACGCGAGTCTTCACTCAGCAACGTCTCCAATTCTGCATCTTCGAAAACATTCCCTCTTACGCCACTATGCCGGTCTACGACGTTAAAATCACCGTTCTTGAAACGTTGAAACCACTCAGTACACGTTCTTTCACTAATAGCGTCCTTACCATACGTACTTGAGAGCATTCTATGAGACTCAGCCGCTGTTTTCTTCATATTGAAACAAAACAGTAACACCTCCCACAAATGACGAGAATTAGGCTCATAAACTGACATTTTCAATCAAGAACAGCTTTATGATGCAGACACAAATAGACTTACGTTCGAATGAGGTTATTTTGACCGAGGTCGAACGTAAATGGCTGACGTCTGCGATCTGTTTCTTTCGACTGCTACTTACCGTCGTCGCCACCTAGCGGCAAACGGCGGAAGCAAAGCTGTACACCTTGTAGAATATTATTGTTTGAACCACAGTCCACACAATCGTCAGAGCTATTTCCTATTACTTCTAATGTTTCCACAATTTCTAACGAAATGTCGACATCATTCGAATAAATGTCCAAAATATTAACTTATAAAGAACACACATGAATGTCTCCAGGAGAAGTGTATGCCACATTCTTCACATTTAATCTTTGTAAGCTTGAAAACATTAACTAGATTCCACACTACTGTGAAATTCTGGAACCCCCACAAGGACAGATACTATTACCAAGCATATCCGAAGAAATCACAAAGAAAATTAATTCAGTTGTATCCCCAATGTTAACACTTAGCGACTCCACAAAGGTAACTGCTAATTATTATGGATATTAAATGATTTATAATTTCGATTACTGTGAATCATTTATTGTGTCAGAAAACTATAAACGACAACTGAAATTCGCATTACAAATTACGGTCTCGTCGCGTCTGTGCAGTTAACCATGTATACATGCTCACCGTATTGCACATGCGCTGCCTCCTACAACTAGAGCAGGGGCGTGTACTTCCCCAGCCGCCTGGTGAGCTACGAATTTCACAAATTTCAACATATTTTTTTCAAAAAGATACTTGCTGTGTGTCTTAACAGCTGACATTTCGATATATTGTTTCTTTCGTTGTACTCTTCCTGCATAAAAAGTTGCAGGGTAAGTTTCGGCATGTCAGATTCGGCCATTCCCTTGTAAGTTCTCAAATACTAGCATGGGGTGCTATTTTATATGACAACGGGACTGATATGGATACTGTTGAAGTGAAGCTGAATGCCACGAATATGTGCAAGAATGGTAAGCCAATTTGTCATACCCATCATGGTTCAAATGGTTCAAATGGCTCTGAGCACTATGGGACTTAACATCTATGGTCATCAGTCCCCTAGAACTTAAAACTACTTAAACCTAACTAACCTAAGGACAGCACACAACACCCAGCCATCACGAGGCAGAGAAAATCCCTGACCCCGCCGGGAATCGAACCCGGGAACCCGGGCGTGGGAAGCGAGAACGCTACCGCATGACCACGAGATGCGGGCATACCCATCATGAAAAGGGGGGGTAATTTCTTATTCTAGCAGGATAATGCAAGATCCCACACTATAGTTCACAGCACAAACGCCTCGAGTAAAGCCTTGACTAGCCTGCCCAGTCTTCTGATATGTCACCCAAAGAGTAAGTCTGAGATACAGTGAGAAAAGGTGTACATTCGTACCAACGTGCAGCCAACAATCTTCATGAATTGACGCAGCATGTATTACAGGCATGGCAAGAAGTTCCCCAACATATTCAGAGGCTGTTTGCTTCCACGCTCCAAGACGTGAAAGAGTGTATGTTACACCTAAGAGTGTGTGTTACACCTCGCACTGATGATGATGATGATGATGATGATATACATCAGTTCCGCATCGAATAAAACGAGTAATAAATAATGGGCACCCATTATGTGACGAATTTATCCACAAGGTTTAATAAATATGGTTTAACATTTTCCATTTCTGTCAGTATATTGTATGAATGTCTAAGCTGAAAAAAGCTGTCTTTGTTACTTTTGATATTATGTGGTGGCCTTTTACATAAATTATTGCTGGAGATATAATCATCTATCCCATTGTATAGCCTCAATACATCATCAGTTTTGTGAAAGGGGGCCAAAATATGGAATGGGCACTGTCCTAGTAATCATTTGTTTGTTCCTACAGCTTTCCTTTTTTTATCGTTTTTGAGACTTTCTCTGGGTATCGTAGATTAATATGATGCCACTTTGTGTGTGTACGTGTGGCGTAAAAATGCGTGGATGCTCATTTCTATAGTTTTTGGTTTTCTGTAGATGCTAAGATAATTTTCATTATTTTATCTGGATATTTGTATACAAACTGACAACGTTCAGTGGTTACATCTAGCGATTTTTGGGCAAAAACTCTTCTGTAGCTGTTGCGCTAGTATACAGCTGTTTTCATTACATGTGTAATTTCTCCTCAGTATCATATTTCATACATGCATCAGCTTATAAGTAGGGATATTGCTAGAGTTTGCAATAGGTCTATTCTTTTGAATTTTTAGTTGTGATCTTAGTTGTGGTACATTTTGGTTCATCGATATGCGACTGTATTTCTCTTTCTCAGTGAGTAATAACCTACTTTCCTTTAAGAACGCTTTGAGTGAGCTCGGCTTGAAAAATGTCTGTTACATCTTTCTTTTCTGTAAAATTTTCCCTTAATTTAAATTTTCTCTCATTTTAATTACTGTATACGAATTTTTTTTCTTTTTGCTGTAAACTTTGTGTCGAATACCAGAGTTTAGTTCGACCTGTTCTATGTAATAAATAATGAAATAAAATTTTAAAAAATTCTATTCTTCTTAGAGCAAAATGATTGTTCACTTCTGTTTTGTTTGCAGCCTATTTTTGCAAGTCTGTGTAATTTCTTTTCCATTTTTTAATCTCTAATTCTTGTGTCTCAGGATCAACGCATAGAATATATATGTTTTAGAATGCCGGAATGAATCTTTCACTTAACTGTGAAGTGATACTACTACGAAAATTTCTTACAGATTAAGACTGAATACCATATCTGACCTTAAGCAAGGCCATTTGCCTTTAATAGAAAGTGTTTCTACCAAGTGAGCTACCCAGGAGCAAATGATGGGATGTGTCACAGAGATACTGGCACCTCTCTCGGGATTCAGCTCAATCAGTTTTACGTTATAGACTTGCAGTTCTGGCATGGTGACAGATTGAGGAGATGCCAAACAACATCCGTAAAAGTTATAGTCCCAGCTCCAGCTTTTTTTCCTTACCACTTAAATTTGATTTCTGTTTTAACATTGACTTTGGTTGGAGAAAAGTCTGAAGTCCACCCATGGGTCGGTTCCGACATGAAACTCTGGTCGTCATTGTCGTCATCGTCACGTAATTTTTCTGCTGTAAGCTTTGTGTCGAATCCCAGAGTTTAGTTAGATCTGTTCAATGTAATAAATAGTGAAATAAAATTTTAAAAAATTCTATTCTTCTTAGAGCAAAATAATTGTTCACTTCTGTTTTATTTGCAGCCTATTTTTGCAAGTCAGTGTAATTTCTTTTCCATATTTTTATCCCTACCTAGTAAAACACTGTGACATTTTAAAAAAACCTTAGGACAATTTCTTTTCACTTATCACTACTAAAATGCACTACGGAGTGTGATGGAACAAGATACTCGATTCATATTCAAGGATTCTGTGTTCTGTGGTTTCTCTAAACCACTTAAGACAAATACCAGACTGGATCCTTCAGTAAGGCCACGGTGGATTTACTTCTTCATCCTAGCCCTGTCTGATCTTATGTTCCATAATTAACGACTTCTGCATCGACAACACGTTAAAGTGTAACATTGATTACCATTTGGAAGTGTGCTAGCTCTATGAAAATACATTGATGCGTTCGGCTGCATTGAGGTCTTCAGCATTATTGCGTAGCACGTCAATTCACCGTGCGCACGGAACATCTCTCGTGCGTCTATCCTTTTCTTTCTCCTGACTTATGTTCGAATACGTCAACACGTTTGCCAGCCAAATGAATTTATGCACGCTGTGAAATTTACAACTCTCTGTCAGGCACAGCAGCTACAGACGAACCTCATTAATTAAGGGAGAACAGCCTCATCCGTAGTGCTTCGTGTAGTCGTTACAGCAGACATGACTGCACACGCTAATAATTGAACATTAATTCTGACACCTTTGAGAGATGCCTGCTAATTACCACATCCATCATGTCAACCAAGATTGATTATAACGATCAGTAGGCAAAAACACGTCCAGCAACTGCGGATGCATACGCGACCGTGCGATCAACGTCGACGCGTCGTTCTGTGAAAGGAACACCCGTTCAGCGGTCACAGATTTACGAACCTGGTGCAGATGACCATCTGTCTCGCGCTTTGCTACAAAACTGTTGACTAGAGCAACTACTAGACCTTTTTTAATGAATATATAAAAATGTATTCCGACATCGATTTGTAGAAGGTTCAGTCGTCTAGGAAAAAAAGGAACGTTAGGGTTTAGTGTCCCGTCGTCGATGGGGAGAGGGAAAAGGTGAGGAAAGAAATCTGTCTTGTCACGTTCAAAGGAACGATCTCAGCATCTCCCGGCTGAAATGAATTTTTAATCGCTGTCCATTCAAATAGTCGTCCAATTAACTAATCACTGTTCAGTATCGCTAGATTACAAAAGTGCGAAGTTCTCAGACTACGATTCTAGTGAATATACTTATACAATTATCTGTTAATAAATATGACCATTCGTTCAGTTACCAGTACAAATAAAAATGATATGAGCTTGAATTTCATGTCATTATCTATTTTAGAGAAAAGCGTGCCCTTTTTTTATGCTGAATTTTTTTAAGTTCAAACCTAAAGAAAGAAATATAAATAGAAAAGTTACCTTTCGGAATACAAATTTTATTTTCTGCAGGGTACTTCGCAATAGTTTAGAGGATTTCGCTATAGTGTAGTTCACGTATGTATATGCTACTGCAAGTATGTTTTTCTTCTTTCAGTGTCATACGTAGGGAGATGTTTAACTATACCTTTAACAAAGATACTAACGTAAAGTTGGAGAACGTGACTTGAAAATAATCAGAAAATTCCGTTTGACATTAGGAAAAAATACCCCTGCGGGAAATATTTCGTGACCAACTCTTACTGTTCCTCGTATTTGTATATTTGCTATTTTTTCTGATGTTTTCTTGTTTAATTTTACATTCATTGGCCTAGATGTCTTCAGATCCGAGGAAAAATTCTGAGAAGCTTTGTTGTGCAAAATCAGTAAGCGGATGGAAATTATCTGCTTAATTGCTCAGTGACCATACTAGCACCGAAACAGAAGATGACGGAGAGAAATTGTTTAACCGCTGAAGACCGTAATACGGTTCTCCATTTCAGTTATCATACAAATGCCAAAACGGTAGACATTGAGTTAAGTGACAGCGTAATAGGCCGTCAATTAAATAAAACAGCTTAGAAGGTGGAAAGGCAAGTGGACCGTCTGACACGCGTGTTAGTTTCTTCATGGATTACGCGAAAGAACTGGCTCTCCTTCGAGCAGTAGTTTCTCATAGGTCAGTGGAGTAACGAGAGATATATAGTGATCGGAAAAAACGCAAGTCACTCCCGTTCATTAGATAGCACACCGTAAGATACAGACACTAGAAATAGTTTTACATGCCTAGACAGGCCGCGATAGTATAAAATAAGTTGTGGGAATGACAGTAACTGTCATACACGACGACGTACGGGTCGGTCTACGAGGCGTTCTCGGGTAGTTGAAATGGTTAAGGTGACCGCCCAACGTAAAGTCCCATAAGATTTCACACACATTTGAACATTTTGAACATGATTTGGAATCAGGTCATTCCATTCAAGCACATACCTGCGTTGGATAATATTGACAATTCCTTTAATTATTACAACCACTACTCAATCATATTTCTGGCACTCACATATCTCTAAACGAGTCACCTTTCTCGAACATAGCTGCTACAGTAAAATTCCTACTTGGTTTTAGTCACCGCCCCCCTCCCCCCACCACCCTTCGCATCATGCAACTGCGCCCATTTCTACAGCTTTCCGCATGGGATCGTTCCAGTTTAAGTTAGAACTGAGCAGAAGTCGGAGAAAGACATATCCACCACCTTCTGCAACCCGTGAAGAAACAGAACGACCTGATTCAGTGCGACAGGACCGTCTTTTGACCATTTGGTGGAAATGCGCGCAATGCAGTACGTCTCCAAAGTAGATACATATACTACAGTCCGAAGCAGATCTGTGTCCATTCAAATCTATCAGTCCAACATGCTATCATCGTAGAGAATAACGATGATAGCATGTTGGGCTGCCAGATTTCGTGACATGAGAGTGCCAGAACTATGACTGAGTAGTGTTTGTAATCATTAAATGACTTGTCAATATGATTCAACACAGTGGTCAAAACACGGCCCTGTTCCACTAACTAAGGTCGTTCTGTTTCTACATGGGTTGCAGAAGGTGGTGGATATGGCTGTCTCTGACTTCTGCTCAGTTCCGACCTAAATTGGAATGATCCCATGTGCAAAGCTGTAGAAATAGGAGCAGTTGCAAAAACGATTCAAATGGCTCTGAGCACTATGGGAGATCATCAGTCCCCTAGACTTAGAACTACTTGAACCTAAATAACCTAAGGACATCACACACATCCATGCCTGAGGCAGGATTCGAACCTGCGACCGTAGCAGCAGTGCGGTTCCGGACTGAAGTGCCTAGAACCGCTCGGCCACAACGGCCGGCGGTGACTAAAACCATGTTGGAATTTTACTAACAAATACTGTGACGGCGATCGCACTTGTACATAGTATCAGACCAGCACTCCGGTTACACGTCGCCAACGGTGCAACCAAGTAATAAAATCGTTGAATTTTGAAAGTGATTCGGCTAAGGAACGTGGTATTTGCGACGCCCTCACGCGGCCCCAGCTAGAGATTTCTAAAGTACTTGTAACGTTTTGTGTCTCTGTACAACGTCAGAGATTCAGTGCTATATCTACGGAGTTACAGGCGATGACTGATTGAGAAGGATCACAAACAGTAATAGTAGATGATGTGGTGACTGAGATCGTAAGAAAATGTACACTAGCCTCTCAGATCTATAGTGTTACGCTATCCGGTAGAGATGATGTCCATGATTTGGAATCAGGTCATTCCATTCAAGCACATACCTGCGTTGGGTAATATTGACAATTCCTTTAATTATTACAACCACTACTCAATCATATTTCTGACACTCCCATATCTCGAAACGAGTCACCTTTCTCGAACCTAGTAGAATGCAGTCCACCTGTCCACTGTTGATGACATAATTATGAAGGTAATTTAAGACGGAATGAGACCTCATAAATGAGGTTCAGGGGAGTGAAGGTAAGAGACTGGGATGCGCCGAATAATTTTATATAGGATGGAGTTTTCTTACAAAACTCTCGTCACAGCATTTGTTGGATAATATTCCACTATCTATGATACTTATCATGTTGGGTCAATAGAAAAGAGAGAGAGAATATGGAAACGCCCTGCATGATTACGGAGGGACTTATTTAATCAATGCAACACTGTAACTAAAATGCTCAACAAATCCCATTACTAGACGCTATTATATAGAGGTTATGGACACTGAAAGGATTACTCTTAAAATTCGAAGAGAGAGTCTCTCGAAACGAGTTAAAATTTGTATTCCTTCCTTTCACATGCACCTCTCGTAATTTCCTTGTCAGTCAAACTGAAGTAGTCGACCCTGAATCAGAAGCATATCGACAACACTACCCGCATACGAACTGCTAATGTTGTAGGACGACTGAAAATGATAGTGACATACTATGTTTCTCTCACCTCACGCCGCATAGGGCCTTGCGGACTGAAGAATGGATGTTTCTCGATATTACACCATTCGCATTGTGAAATATAACAATAATCTCCACAAATATTTGAAGTCACTTTCGTTGAGAAAAGTGTCCATTATTCAGAAAAACACATTTTCGCCAACTTTCCAGCAGCTGTAAAAGTAGAACTACTAATAAAGTTCAGTGTAAGAGGAGGCTAAGAGGAATTTCTTATAAGACCAAAATGATACGTATTTGATATTAATAATGTCAAACAGTGCGACCATTACGTACATTCTGACTTCTGTACCAATTTAATGCAGTAATGTGATCAATACAAGTAAGTTTTGTAAAATGAATTTTCTATATGAGATGCCTGGCGAAGTAGCCTAAGATTTATCTTATGTAACTAACTGTATTGAACTCGTACGTGTTTTGTGACAAGTCTGTTATTGCCTCTTCAGTGAAAATATGGTTAACGGTTCTTAGCTTGTTCCACATCCATGTAAGGTACATTAACATATCCTATTTTCTTTGTAAATATTTATTGTATATCCTTGATTTCTGAAACCTACATTCTGGTGGATCTCCTCACTGTATATGTATTGAAACGAAAAGTATATGCACTCTAATGATCTAACGCAAAATAACGTCGTATATCCTCCTTATTTAATTTGAAATGAAGTTCAGTATCAGGAGGAGTAAAACAGTGAGACGTTTCTCAATATCTGAAGATTAGAAATTTTGAATGATAAGGCTACAGTGACACAATATATCGCTCGTACATCATATTACTTTTAGACAAAATAGTTCAAGGATTCATTAACTTGCACAAATTTTTTTATTGTGTTACGACTGATATGCTCTTCTTGGTTACGTAGCCATTTCACACTTAATCGTCGTCCACAAAACCGTCTTCCACGAGTCTTTTCAGCGTAACATACACGCGACAGTTACAAGGACACTACGCTGCCATATTCTCTGATTCACAACAATGGCGCGACTGATACGACGCATGTAAGTTTCACGCGAAATATTTCAACAAAGTATTCAGGGTGACGACTCACATTCTTCGCAATTTGTGAATTATTTGCTCACTAAGTTGAAATTACTTCTGTGAGGGTGATAGTTAGCGAAGAATGAGGAAACAAGCAGCATTCCAGTAGACTTTTTATAAATGAGTGTATTTCTGTCATTATGCAATCGAACAGCTAGAGCATCTGCAGAGATTTCGTAATTCTGACAAAACTGTATTGTATATCTGGCTCACTGCTTGATGGTCTGAAATAAGAAAGTGCAGTTTCGTATTTGATGCCCTTAATTCTTCCTCGTTAATGAAATCATGACGGACATTGTTTTACGTACCAAATGCGAGAGTCAGAGAAAATGATTGTCCGATATAGAACCAATGCTCCTTAATTAGCGTGAAGGTTACGAAACAGAAAAATACAAAACTTCGTCAAGTACTGAACTAACATCCAAATTATTGTCCTCCTAAGTGTTAAGTCTGCCACTGTCGCAGACTTTGTCGTCAATAAGAGAACGAGAATGAACAGATCGAATAGCTAGAGACAGAAGCACTTACCATGTCTTGGGCCTGGAGCTGGCTGGATTGCTGTCAGCGGTGTCCCGCATGCCGCTGTCACCGCAACGGACGTCCAGCTAAATATAACGAAGCGCATGCGCGGTTTGCTTAAGCCTGCGCTCCGGAAACTCTGCACGGTTTCTGCAAAATGTGATAATTTGGCATAACGAACTGGCTGGAGCCTGAAATTCTGCCCGTCAAGAAAGTGTTATTAATAAATACAAACGTATCAAATCGTCGAAGAATTTGCGCAACAGTTATAGCAATTTGTGATGATAATTAAACTACAAGCAGGGCTATATCCAGTTCGTATGTTTCGTTTCACTTTCAAATCTCTGAGTATCAATAGCTTCTTGGAGCATTAACAGTACCTGTGCAACATTTCGTGTAAGATCCAGACACCTCTGACGAACAGACAATTGATAGTTGTAATATACATTGCTAGCCATTATAACTGCCGTTGTTGACGATTTGCGAGCCCCTCCCCCCCCCCCCCTCCCGCCCGGCCGTCGAATAGTAAACGACTTGATTCCCACTTTCGATAAGTTCGCCGAACAGTAACATTCCGCTGCACCATTTCACTGCCGCACACAGCTCTCAGTCAAGCTTGTAAGTAGTCAGTGCACTGTTTGTGAGTGATGGAGGTTGATATAATAACTAGTGAAAAGGCCAAAAAACTGTTGGTGAATACAAGTGTATGAGGAGTACATGTAAGTGTTTTGTGAAAATAAATTCTTTAAACTGCACAGTTAGACCATAATCGTGATGACTCTGGTGTACTACACGAGCAGAGAATCAATCTTTGAGACGGTGATTCACGAGGTAATTGCTTGCGTTTGGCCCCAATCGAATATAAGGAGCTACAGGTTTCACCTCGGAACATACAATGAGGTGACAAAAGTCATGGGATAGCGATCGGCTCATATACAGATGGCGGTAGCATCACGTACATGAGGTATAAGAGAGCATTGAATTGGCAAAGCTGTCATTTATACTCAGGTGATTCGTGTGAAAATGTTTCCGACGTGATTATGGCCGCACGAGGGGAATTAACAGACTTTTAATGCGGAATAGTAGTTGGAGACAGAGGCAAGGTACATTCTATTTCGGAAATCGTTAGGGAATTCAATATTCCGGGACCTATAGTGTAAAGAGCGTGCCGAGAATACCAAATTTCAGGCCTTACCTCGTCTAACTGAATCGATCATTGACTGGAAATAGTTGCGTTCGACTACTTGGAGACTATCTGCACCCCTTCATGGACTTCATTTTCTTTAAGGATGACAATGCTCCGTCTCACTTGAAAATTGTTTACGATTGGTTTCAAGAACATGTGCGCAGTTCAAGCGAATGATTTGGCCATCCATATCGCCCAACATTAATCCCATCGAAGATTTATGGACCATAATTAAGAGATCTGTTCTTGTACAAAATCCTGCACAGGTAACACTTTCGCAGTTATGGACGGCTATAGAGACAGCATGGCTCAATATTTTTGCAGAGGACTTCCAACAACTTGTTGCTGCACTGTGCCAGGCAAAACGAGGTCCGACACAAATTAGGAGGTATCCCATGACTTCTGTCTCCTCAGTTTATGGTGGAGAAAGATTCAGTTATTGGGATTATCAAATGATTTTAAATCAAAGTATTGTGAAATCCTAAGACGTCTGAAAACTTTGCCTCTCCTGCCCCCTGATCAAATTGAAGATTGCTTTGTCGAAGACCCGATGTCCCGCAAACCTAATAATAAATATCTGGATGACTTTTTTGATTATTTACTTCATACCTACATTCTTGCAGATAGCGACTTTCCACACATTTTGTGGGCCGACTTTAGTAGTAGTTCTGAACGGACTACTAACTGCTGTGAGGCATTCCACTCTAAACTAAACGCTCAATATTACTCTTCCCATACCAATGTATCCTATTTGTTTCATACATTAAAGGGTGTTAAAACTGAAACTTACGTTAAAATGAGAAGCGAGAAGAAAACTAGTCCCAAAACAATGCGGGACAAACAAAATTACATACAAGAATAAATGGAAAAGCTGTCTAATACCACCAGTACCCGGTATGAATATCTTCAAAACATCTGATACAAGTCTCACACCTACATAATTTAATTACCTCTGATTGACTATTACAAATTTGCTTGGACAATGTTTACATTATGACAGTATCAAAAACGCAAACATTCTTAACGATACCTATTGTGCATACACAGTGTTGTAGGAAGACTGCATTATTAAATTTGTAGGTGACTTCGGCATATATAGGGTGGTCCATTGATCGTGACCGGGTCAAATATCTCACGAAATAAGCGTCAAACGAAAAAACTACAAAGAATGGAACTTGTCTAGCTTGAAGGGGGAAACCAGATGGCGCTATGGTTGGCCCGCTAGATGGCGCTGCCATAGGTCAAACGGATATCAACTGCGTTTTTTTTTTAAATAGGAACTCCCATTTTCATATTTCTTTACGTACTACACGAATATGTAATAAAAAATGGGGGTTCCTATTTAAAAAAACGCAGTTGATATCCGTTTGACCTATGGCAGCGCCATCTAGCGGGCCAACTATAGCGCCATCTGGTTTCCCCCTTCAAGCTAGACTAGTTTCGTTCTTTGTAGTTTTTTCGTTTGACACTTATTTCGTGAGATATTTGGCCCGGTCGCGATCAATGGACCACCCTGTATAGTATGAGAAATATACAACACAGAGCTGCCACATCTGGCAGGAGTAATAACTGTAACCCTACTGACAAGGGAACCTTCCCATCGCACCCCCCTCAGATTTAGTTATAAGTTAGCACAGTGGATAGGCCTTGAAAAACTGAACACAGATCAATCGAGAAAACGGGAAGAAGTTGTGTGGAACTATGAAAAAAATAAGCAAAAATATACAAACTGATTAGTCCATGTGCAACATAGGCTACATCAAGGATAGTGTGAGCTTAAGAGCGGCGTGGTCCCGTGGGTAGTGTGAGCAGCTGCGGAACGAGAGGTCCTTGGTTCAAATCATCCCTCGAGTGAGAAGTTCAATTTTTTATTTTCAGACAATTATTATCTGTCCGGCCGTCCGTCCGATGGACATATGAAAACGTTAAAAAACATATGTTTTGACAGAGCACAGGGAAAACTGTGCGACTGTGAAACTGTTGCATTCATTTGTCGCAGTTTGTGTGACAGACCCTGATGTTTTCATCACTTTTTTGGAAGTGATTATAACATCCACAAGAAAATCTAAATCGGGCAAGGTAGAAGAATCTTTTTACCCATTCGCCAAGTGTAAAAGTTAGGTGGGTCGACAACATATTCCTGTTATGTGACGCACATGCCGTCACCAGTGTAGTATAGAATATATCAGACGTGTTTTCCTGTGGAGGAATCGGTTGACCTATGTCCTTGCGATCAAATGTTTTCGGTTACCATTGGAGAGGCACGTCCTTTCGTTTACTAATCGCACGGTTTTGCGGTGCAGTCGCAGAACACAGACAGTAAACTTGTTACAGTGAACAGAGACGTCAATGAACGAACGGACAGATCATAACTTTGCGAAAATAAAGAAAGTAAACTTTTCACTGGAGGGAAGACCTGAACCAAGGACCTCTCGTTCTGCAGTATCCTTGATGTAGCATATGTTGCGCATGGACTACTCAGTTTGTATATTTTGCTTATTTTTTTCATAGCTCCACATAACTTCTTCCCGTTTTCTCGATTGATCTGTGTTCAGTTTTTCAAGGCCTATCCACTGTGCCAACTTATAACTAAATCTGATGGGGCTGCAATGGGGAGGTTCCCTTGTGAGTATCGAGACGAACTGAGACTGGCTGACAGACACTAGTACGTCATCGCACGCAGCTTCAATTCTATGCCAGCGTTCACGAAGCAAAGTGGCTGACGAATGGTGGCGTGCCATTCTCTCGGCAAACAATGATCAGGTGTTTTAAATAAATGGGTGGGTGATTTGGAGAACTTGACTGCCAGAGTAACGGCCGAATACCTTCCATGTCGAGATAAGTCAGGACAACATGAGCATCATGCCGTCTTTCGTTACCGCCGGTCAGAGTGGCCGAGCGGTTCTAGGCGCTACAGTCTGGAACTGCGCGACCGCTACGGTCGCAGGTTCGAATCCTGCCTCGGGCATGGATGTGTGTGATGTCCTTAGGTTAGTTAGGTTTAAGTAGCTCTAAGTTCTAGGGGACTGATGACCTCAGAAGTTAAGTCCCAAAGAGCTCAGAGCCATTTGAACCATTTTGAACTTTCGTTACCTTGTTGAACGATAACTTTACGGAGACATCCCAGATAGGGAACAATCAAAGACGTTAACATGCCTGAAATATAGCGGTTGTTGTCCAAGACTGACGTGACCGTCTTGAGTACCCAATTGCACTCCGCACTATCACGCCAGATTCTGTGTCCGTATAACGACGACAAAAACAAACTGCTAACATTCATTCTCCTCAGAGCCTTCACACACTGATGCATCCACCGTAATACTGTGCGTAGTAGATCCAGGACTCGTATGAACATATGTCTACCGTCATATAGCCAGGATCGTTTCGCATACGCTACATAAGTTTCGTTGCAAAGCCCTTAAACGTTCTCCACGCAGTTCCGACCTCTCCCCACCCGATTTCCGTGGTTTTGGAGCCCTAAAGAAAGACATTCGTGGCCGTCCATTTGTTTTGGATAAAGATGTACACGTTTGGATATAGTCATCGTTCCTTAGGCAACAGCAAACTTTTTTCCGTGAAGGTACTGATCAACTTGTCTCACAGTGGGATAAATGTATTAAAAGTTAATGGCGATTGCTTTTGATATAATAAATAATTGTCTTAGTTTTTCTCATTTGTCTCGATTTCATTTGACTGTGCTTATAGATTTACCCCGCCAAGTCGTGTAATAAAGACCATTTGTTCGTGTCCGAGAGAACTGCAATTCACAGATTAGACGACAACTAAATGAAAAAGATTTACGAACTTAGTAAGGCACTATTCCTCCACGGCCATCTGTGACAGTGCTGTCTCCGGCACTCCTCGTGGTGTTGATAGTGGTGGAGGTTCGCGCTGAATACTCGCTGGTCGAAATCTTACCGCAGATGTTCAGTTGTGTTCATTTCAAGGCAACTGAAGGAGTGTGGGCATTAATGGTACTATGCAGCATCTCCAAAACATTCCCTAAACACAATTTACTCCGCCGGGTGTTTGTCTAACAGTGGATAATAAACGTATTTATCGATGTGCAGCAGGTATTCTAAAATACACTGCTGGCCACCGTAAATGCAACACCCTGAAGGAAGCATCCGAATCAAGTGAAATTTACACCATGGGTTTGCAGCGATGAGATATGCAACTGATTAGAATTTCAGCGCAGATGCACATCACGCGCGCCTGTGGCGCCACCTCATAGCGCCATTTAAGGCTTGGCGATTTCGACGAGTGTACGTTCGGCACGTGTGTTTAGCTTGTGGTTGTTTCACAAGACGATCAGTTATTCCTCGTAGACAACAGCGAAAAACTTTTGATCAAGTATCCGAGTTCGACAGAGGAAGGATAGTGGCTTACCGAGATTGTGGATTATCATACAGAGAAATCGCTAGTCGTGTTGGACGAAACCAAACAACTGTAATGCGGATATGTGACTGTTGGATGCAGGAGGGTACGACGGACCGACGTGGTCGATCGCATTCACCTCGGTGCACCACTGCACGTGCTGATAGGCAAATTGTGCGCATGGCAGTGACGGATCGCTCAGTGACATCCCGAACCATAGCACAGCACATTGCGTCTGTAACGCATCATCCAGTGTCTGCGCGTACCATTCGACGCCGTTTACAGCAGAGTGGTCTGTCCGCAAGACGTCCATTGCTTCGCCTACCATTGACGCAGAACCACAGACGTCTCCGTCGCCAATGGTGTGATGACAGACGGATGTGGACGGCAGAATGGAATGACGTTGTCTTTACTGACGAGGCACGCTTCTGTCTGCAGCACCACGATGGTCGGATTCGAGTGTGGAGACACCGTGGAGAGAGGATGCTGGACAGCTGCATTATGCACCGCCACACTGGTCTTGCACCGGGTATTATGGTATGGGGCGGTATTGGATATTACTCTCGCACGCCTCTAGTACGCATTGCCGGTACTTTAAATAGCCGGCGCTACATATCCGAGGTTCTGGAGCCAGTTGTCCTTCCTTACCTTCAGGGCTCGGCCACAGCCATATTTCAACAGGATAATGCGCGACCACACGTGGCACGCATTGTCCAAAGGTTCTTCGTCAATAACCAGATTGAATTGCTTCCCTGGCTGGCTCGCTCTCCGGATCTTTCGCCGATAGAAAACATGTGGTCCATGGTTGCTCAACGAGTGACCCAGATTACATCCCCAGCTGCCACACCAGATGATCTTAGGCAACGTGTGGAAGCTGCTTGGGCTGCTGTACCCCAGGAACACATCCAACGTCTCTTTGACTCAATGCCGAGACGTGTGGCAGCGGTGATCTCCAACAATGGCGGCTACTCTGGCTACTGATTCTGGCAGGAACCACATGTCACAGACGTCTGTAAACGTAATCATTTGATAATTGGTCAACATTTTATCTACAAAATAAATCTTGTTGTGCTACCTCTTGTCTTTCTTGGTGTTGCATTTACGGTGGCCAGCAGTGTATAAAGCCTTTGCGGTTCAGTTAGAATGAATGAAGGGATAAGTAGACATAAGGTAGTGCATGAGCCAATTCGAATATGTTCAGGGACTTGTTATTTTACTGTGAGAGGACCTCAAGACATAAAGTAGGTGCCGGCCGCTGTGGCCGAGCGGTTCTAGGCGCTTCAGTCCGGAACCGCGCTGCTGCTACGGTCGCAGGTTCGAATCCTGCCTCGGGCATGGATGTGTGTGATGTCCTTAGGTTAGTTAGGTTTAAGTAGTTCTAAGTCTAGGGGACTGATAACCTCAGATGTTCAGTCCCATAGTGCTTAGAGCCATTTGAACCATAACGTAAGTTAACAGGAAAACTCGAACAAGGAGTCAGTCCAAAGAGAAACAAATCCTGCTCACGTATACAACAGAGATAACTGATAGCAAATGAGGAGAAAGACGCAACACAGACAGGCCATCAGAGGGCCATGCAAAGATATTGGGACTGCGAATATAGATTTGAGGAAGACTTTTTCCATTCTGTCTCGCCTAACGTCTGCTTGACAAGAGCTCATGTTATTTGCAGAACTAAGCCATAATGTTCCCTGCAGTTTGAATAGACTCATAGCTCGAGCTTGAAAACGTATAGCCTGGTGTGCAACGTCAGTGTATTATGAGACTTCATATGGCTATCATCTGTCAGTGATAGATATATAATACAGTGACCTTGATGTTGTTCCCGGAAGAGTCTCTTTTGAGCCAGTATAGCTGCCTCAGAACTGCAATGTACTCATGAGACACCTTTAGAGTTTACTCAACACTATGACGAGTGCCTTAGTGATCATAAACTCTACAAAACTGTATAAGAATTGTGTTGACACACTGTACGTCCATCAGCCCTATACGCAGGTTGGATGCAAGCTACATTTTCAGTGGGAACGTCCCCTTCTAACGGGGAATATAACCCAATGAGTGCAATTGTAGCGTGAAACGTGATGGCGACAATGACTCAAACGACATAGTTGTTAATCAGCACATGATTGGTATTCATTTATGCGGATCGTTTGTAATGCTGAAATTCAAGTTTGTACGACAGTGTACTAGAAGTAATGCTTCAGAATTTTTTATGTGAAGACTGTGGTGTCACCGCCAGACACCACACTTGCTAGGTGGTAGCCTTTAAATCGGCCGCGGTCCGCTAGTATACGTCGGACCCGCGTGTTGCCACTATCAGTGATTGCAGACTGAGCGCCACCACACGGCAGGTCTAGAGAGACTTCCTAGCACTCGCTCCAGTTGTACAGCCGACTTTGCTACACTGACAAATACGCTCTCATTTGCCAAGACGATAGTTAGCATAGCCTTCAGCTACGTCATTTGCTACGACCTATCAAGGCGCCATTACCAATTTATATTGAGCTTCTTATTACTGTACCGTCAGACCAATGTTCTACAGTTATGGATTAAAGTTAAGTATTACATCAACTACGTACTTTATTTGCTACTAAAAACTCCCTTAACTGTTCCAGACCTCACGCCAGTCGGCCTCCTCTAGCAACACGGTGTTGGCTCTTCTGCCAACACAGCAAAGACTCTCAAAGGGCCGGCCGAAGTGGCCGTGCGGTTAAAGGCGCTGCAGTCTGGACCCGCAAGACCGCTACGGTCGCAGGTTCGAATCCTGCCTCGGGCATGGATGTTTGTCATGTCCTTAGGTTAGTTAGGTTTAACTAGTTCTAAGTTCTAGGGGACTAATGACCTCAGCAGTTGAGTCCCATAGTGCTCAGAGCCATTTGAACCATTTGAACTCTCAAAGGTTTTTAAATAAAGCAAACGTTATTGACATCCTATATCTTTTTTTTTCATGTCAACATGTCCGCAGCCCTTTGCCGCTAGAGGGCTCCAATTTCTGGAGTGTAACATGGCGGTGTGTAACGTAACTATGTCGGCTCATGAGAAACAGTGTGCTGTAATTGAGTTTAGAATTCGAGGAGTTCGTCCATACTGAGCACCATGACAATGCCAGACCACACACGAGCGCTGTGACATTTGCGACAATCCTGTGTTCACTCTCATCGATTACCCTCCATACAGTCCCCACTTGGCCCCATCCGATTTGCATCTGTTTCAATAACTTAAAGAGCAAATCCGAAGAATTCAGTTTGACAGTGACGAACAGGTGCATGCAGAGGTAAGGCTATGGCTCCGCCAACGAGGTCAAACATTCTACATCGGCGGTATCAACAAACTTTTGACTCGTTGAGAGAAATGTATTTGTCACCAGGGCGAATACGTTGAGAAATAAATACGAAGGTTGGAACTTCAATAGTGGCAATTAATTATTTACAGCACGTACAAAATAGAGACGTGTTTCAAAGATTTACTGACCTTCAAAGTAGTCACCAGCATTCTGTGTAACCCGTTGCCAGTGATGTGGAAGTCGTAGGATACTCTTAGCAGTGTCAGTTGTGTTGGCAGTTCGAGCGGGGCGGTCTATTGCCCTACGAATTTGTAGTAGTTCTGAAGCGAATGCCGTGAAGTGTTTCCTTTAGTTTAGAAATCTAGTTGAACTTACTAGGGCTTAAGTCAGGGAGTACAGTAGGTGGTATAGCACTTAGCAGTCCCCATCAGTCAAACAAATTAGTAACAGCTTGCACTGTACATGCTTGAGCATTGTCCTGCAAAATGATGGTCAGGTCCTGCAGAAAGTATCATCACTTCTGTCTCTATGCTGTTCATTTTTGGAACACAACCTACGATAAGCTCAGAGACAGAAGTGATGACACTTTCTGCAGGACCTGACCATCATTTTACAGGACAATGCTCAAGCACATACAGTGCAAGCTGTTACTGATTTGTTTGACTGATGGGGCTGCTAAGTGCTATACCACCTACTGCACTCCCCTGAGTAAGCTCTCGTAAGTTCAACTAGATTTCGAAACTGAAGGAAACCCTTCAGAACGTCAGTAAAACTTTGAAACACGTATCTATTTTGTACGAGCCGTAAACAAATAATTGCCACTGTTAAAGTTCTAGCCCTAGTATGTAGACATGAAGAATGAAGATGAAAAATTTTAATACGCTTCGTTTTATACTAAACGCCTTAACAATTTTCACATAAAAAATCCGGAAACATTACTTTTCAGGACGTCCTTCATACTATACATGCAGGTCATAAATTTGCCTATAACCGTGGATTTAAATTCCGAGTTTACTTTTTCGCATATAAAAGTGATTTATGTGGGGACACTTGGTTCGCATATTCTTAATGAGCTGAACCTACATGTTCTTAACAAGGCTGGCTAACCATACACGCACAATATCTACCACGTGACAGTTGAAACATAGATCTGTAAAATTCATAAAATAAGAGGGTAGAGCAAAAAGCATTTCACAGAATAAACTGGGGTGACCTTAACTGAATGCATACGGACGCTGTCGTTGCTGGCAATGCGTTTTAAGCACAATAATATAGAAGTTATAGAGTGAGAGAATACTCATAACACACAGATGAACTGTTAGTAGGGCACCGTTGTCTCCTGGTTTAACATTTTTAGATAAGTTGAAACGGATTCAAAGAAGCCTACACTACAGCTCTAAAGCAGCCCAAAACAAGGCTGTACGATTACATAAAAGTAGAGACAAGAAGCCTCGTTACAGAGCGGCACTTCATCAAACGAGACGCAGCCACTGGAAAAACATGGTACGTAGCCAACTTCAGCGTGATGTATGGCGCGGGCCATCCAGGTTCCTGTCACTGCGTAATACCTCACTGGTAGGTGGTGGGAATTCAGCAACCAGGTGGAGACAGCGGAGTTTCTTTTGGACAAACTCCCTTCCGATGCCAGTTCTTACACTGACCAGCCAGTACCCACCCTAGCCAGAATTGGTCCATAGACCGAATACGATGCAGCAACAGTCTTCTGTGCATTAGCACAAGAGGAGGTCGCAGAGACAAACGTGGAAAAAACAGGGCCAGGTGATATCCACTCCGAGCTACCAAAGCATTTCATTTCACAAATAGTTTACAGCTCTCAACCCTATTCAACAATGTACTGCAACTAGGAATGTTCCGTTAGTGAGGTAAACGACAAAAACAGACGTCATTAAATGGCTCTGAGCACTATGGGACTTAACTTCTGAGGTCATCAGTCCCCTATAACTTAGAACTACTTAAACCTAACTAACCTAAGGACATCACACACATCCATGCCCGAGGCAGGATTCGAATCTGCGACCGTAGCGGTCGCGCGGTTCTAGACTGTAGCGCCTACAACCGCTCGGCCACTCCGGCCGGCAGTCGTCATTAAAAAAGTGGATAAGTTAGTAAAACTTATACTCTGAGGGTTCCCTACGAACTTAATAACGTATATAAAAACTTAAGTCCCTTTGAAGTGGCCTCGTAAGGCCCAAAGGCACCGACCGACAGCCTCGTCGTTCTGAGCCGATAGGCGTCGCTGTATGCGAATATGGAGGGGCGTATGGTCAACACAGCGCTTTCCCAGACGCTTTCAGTTTTCGCGACCGGTAGTTATGTATATAAATAATAATAATTTCGTGTGACTCAATAGCCTGGTGCAAATCTTTCTATTTTGTCACTTCGGTGACTTGGTGAGTCCCTAACGTAGTTATCCAGCCACGGAAAGGGGAATGCAGATTAGCTTGTTTCTGGTGACTCTTGGTTTCCCAGCACGCGCTTTACCGATAGATCACTAAAAATATTTATTTACATTTTTGGATATACAGGATGACTGTAATTAAAGTTAAACTTTCAAACCGCTGTAGAAATAACACCACTGCTCAGAATAACGTCAAATTGCTACGGAACATTATCGGAGAAGAGGGAAACGTATGGCAGAAGAAAAACAAATAGTTGCATAATGTAGCAATAGATGGCGCTGTAAGCATCATAACTTAATAGTGGTCAACTACAAATGACAAATGAATCATACAACAATTCCTGAGGTGTGCGTTTGACTTTAAACAAACTATACTACTCAGTGTGCATGGGAGTACAGGTGTAATACTGTTAGTTACGTAAGCCCATCCACCACCTCAATGTAATGTCACATTAGATGGGAAAAATCGGTTTTTAATTGTCCTGAGGCCAAAAACCGCATAAGAAGCATCACTCATATCGGTTTTTAATAGTCTCGAGGCCAAAAACCGCATAAAAAGCATCAGTCGCATCGGTTTTTGATTGTCCTGAGGCCAAAAACGGCATGAAAATGAAAAATCAAAATCAAATCGGATAATTAATTTCCGTGTGACTGGCACAAAGCATGTTCAATATGCTGTCCATCATTTTCTGCAACAAGTTGAAATCGAGAAACAGCATGTTCCACAACTGATCGAAGTGTTTCCGAAATCACATTCAAAATGTGTTGTGCAATGCGGGCCTTCAACGCAGCTGAGTTTGCAATCGAAACACTGAACACAACATGTTTCAGATAGCCCCACAGCCAGAAGTCACACAGATTAAGATAACATGATCGGGACGGGCAGGCTGTACAGAAATGGCGACTCATAATTCTAGTATTTCCGAAATGGCGCTTCAGCAGCTGCTTAACTGGATTTGCAATGTGCGGATGTGATCCATGTTGCATGAAAATGATCCCACCCACACATCCACGCCGTTAGAGAGCTGGAATGACGTGGTCGCGCAAAAGGTACTCATAGCGCTTACTAGTGACGTTACAGTTAACAGGACCGGAAGCACCTGTCTCTTCGAAAGAACATGACCCTATGATAAATGATGCGGTAAACCCGCACCACACAGTGACCTTTTCATGATGAAGTGGTACTGGTTGATTTGCGTGTGGATTTTCCGTTGCCCATATTCGACAATTCTGGGTATTGATATATCCTGTCAGATGGAAGTGGGCTTCGTCTGTGCACAAAATCTTCCACGGTCAGTCACTGTCCACTTCCATGCGAGCAAGAAATTCTAAAGCAAAGGTCTCTTGCTGGCAGGTCAACAGGAAGCAACTCGTGCACACGGGTCATTTTGAATGGATAGCAAAGAAGGATGTTTCGTAGGATTTTACGCACCGTGCTCACGGTAATGTCCAATGTTCGGGCAATTCCCCGTGCACTACACGTTTGCACACCACCACTCGTCTCCTTCTGCATTGCTGTGGCCACTGCTCCCACTGATGTCGAATCAATTCGTTTCCTCCTTCTATCAGGTTGCACACTAAAAGAACCCGTCTTTTCGAATTTCCGAATCATTTTCTCCAAACCCACGGCAGTTATCGGACCAACGCCTTTTTTGAAACCCTTCAGCGTCCGGAACTTCTGCCGAGCGACGTGTGCACAGTCATCATTCTTGTAATACAGCTTTACAGGCAGAGCGCGATCCTACATTGAGACACTCAGGGCGAACGTCGCAGACGTGTACCCGGCGTGTTTACACCAACTTCAATGGGTCGTGTGCATGACAGGTGTTTTCATTTACGTATTCTGAAACATACAGCGCTATCTGTTGATCAATTTTCACACTATTTTTTCTTCTTCTACCATACGATTTCACCCTTCTCCGACAATATTCCGTTGCAATTTGACTTCATTCTATCCAGTGGTGTTATTTCTACAGTGTTTTGAAAGTTTAATTATAATCACACTGTACTTCATAAAACTATTACAGACATAAGAAAACTGTACAGCAACATGGGTCTTGTGTAAACGGGACTACAAAAGATCTTCCACAAGATCTGTGATTAAACATCTAAGTCCCACACTAATTTCAGACTGGTCACTAAACCATTTAAGAAAAACGATTGATGGCATATCTTAGGACTTGATATAGTCATGCCATTATCTGTAAGTACATGTATACGAATGTGACATCCATGGTTGTACATGATTACACAAAAAAGAAAAAAAGACGGATTTAGTAGCCAGAAACAAGAGGAAAAGGTGGTACAATATGCAAAGTGTGGCTTTCATGAGCAATAAAAAGGGCTGAAATTATGTTTATGTTGATGTCTATTCCAATTTTCTATTCAGGTTCGGGAACTCTCGGAACCGAAGAGACGCAATACTTTTTTTTTTTAATGTGTATATCGGATACATTAGTCACACTTGTGATTTTGATTTAGGAAGAAGCCATATCTGTAGATATACTAGGCGCATTATATCTTACTTTATGGATGACTTCATAGTAATAAATTATACAATGTATCTCGTTGCTCCTATGACTCCATATCATGCTCATAAAATAAACGTACTTAACACCTGGAAGATTATAAGTATTTTACAGAAATTTGTTAATTAACCTGCATATCCTTCTGTTCTCAATTATACTTAATCATCGTTCATCAGTGGCGTGAATATGGATGTAGGTAATTTATTTAAAACAACTTGTGAATATTTGTTCTCTTATCGTGGGAGCACGTAATTTTGGAGTATTGGGTACATAGACTGGTTTGATGCAGCTCTCCATGCTACTCTATCCTGTGCAAGCTTCTTCATCTCCCAGTACCTACTGCAACCTACATCCTTCTGAATATGCTTGGTGTATTCATCTCTTGGTCTCCCTCTACGATTTTTACCCTCCACACTGCCCTCCAATACTAAACTGGTGATCCCTTGATGCCTCAGAACATGTCCTACCAACCGATCCCTTCTTCGAGTCAACTTGTGCCACAAACTCCTCTTCTCCCCAATCCTATTCAATACCTCCTCATTAGTTATGTGAGCTACCCATCTAATCTTCAGCATTCTTCTGTAGCATTGCATTTCGAAACCTTCTATTCTCTTCTTGTCTAAACTATTTATCGTCCATGTTTCACTTCCATACATGGCTACACTCCATACAAATACTTTCAGAAACGACTTCCTGACACTTAAATCAATACTCGATGCTAACAAATTTCTCTTCTTCAGAAACGCTTTCCTTGCCATTGCCAGTCTACATTTTATATCCTCTCCACTTCGACCATCATCAGTTATTTTACTCCCCAAATAGTAAAACTCCTCTACTACTTTAAGTGTCTCATTTCCTAATCTAATTCCCTCAGCATCACCCGACTTAATTCGACTACATTCCATTATCCTAGTTTTGCTTTTGTTGATGTTCATCTTATATCCTCCTTTCAAGACACTGTCCATTCCGTTCAACTGCTCTACCAAGTCCCTTGCTGTCTCTGACGTAATTACAATGTCATCGGCGAACCTCAAAGTTTTTATTTCTTCTCCATGGATTTTAATACCTACTCCGAACTTTTCTTTTGTTTCCTTTATTGCTTGCTCAATATACAGATTGAATAACATCGGGGAGAGACTACAACCCTGTCTCAATCCCTTCCCAACTGCTTCCCTTTCATGCCCCTTGACTCTTATAACTGCCATCTGCTTTCTGTACAAATTGTAAATAGCCTTTCGCTCCCTGTATTTAACCCCTGCCACCTCCAGAATTTGAAAGAGAGTATTCCAGTCAACATTGTCAAAAGCTATCTCTAAGTCTGTAAATGCTAGAAACGTGGGTTTGCCTTTCCTTAATCTAGCTTCTAAGATAAGTCGTAGGGTCAGTATTGTCTCACATGTTCCAGTATTTTTACGGAATCCAAATTGATCTTCCCCGAGGTCGGCTTATACTAGTTTTTCCATTCGTCTGTAAAGAATTCGCGTTAGTATTTTGCAGCAGTGACTTATTAAACTGATAGTTCGGTAATTTTCACATCTGTCAACACCTGCTTTCCTTGGGATTCTTCTTGAAGTCTGAGGATATTTCTCCTGTCTCATACATCTTACTCACCAGATGGTAGAGTTTTGTCAGGACTGGCTCTCCCTAGGCTGTCAGTAGTTCTAATGGAATGTTGTCTACTCCCGGGGCCTTGTTTCGACTCAGGTCTTTCAGTGCTCTGCCAAACTCTTCACGCAGTATCTTATCTCCCATTTCATCTTCATCTACATCCTCTTCCATTTCCATAATATTGTCCTCAAGTATATCGCCCTTGTATAGACCCTCTATATACTCCTTCCACCTTTCTGCTTTCCCTTCTTTGCTAAGAACTGGGTTTCCATCTGAGCTCTTGATATTCATACAAGTTTGTTCTCTTTTCTCGAAAGGTCTCTTTAATTTTCCTGTAGGCAGTATCTACCTTACCCCTAGTGAGATCAGCCTCTACATCCTTACATTTGTCGTCTAGCCGTCCCTGCTTAGCCATTTTGCACTTCCTGTCGATCTCATTTTTGAGACGTTTGTATTTCTTTTTGCCTACTTCATTTACTGCATTTTTATATTTTCTCCTTTCATCAGTTAAATTCAATATTTCTTCTGTTACCCAAGGGTTTCTACTAGCTCTCGTCTTTTTGCCTACTTGATCCTCTGCTGCCTTCACTACTTCATCCCTCAAAGCTACCCATTCTTCTTCTACTGTATTTTTTTCTCCCATTCCTGTCAATTGTTCCCTTATGCTCTCCCTGAAACTCTGTGCAACCTCTGGCTTAGTCAGTTTATCCAGGTCCCATCTCTTTAAATTCCCACCTTTTTGCAGTTTCTTCAGTTTTAATCTACAGTTAATAACTAATAGATTGTGGTCAGAGTCCACATCTGCCCCTGGAAATGTCTTACAGTTTAACACCTGGTTCCTAAATCTCTGTCTTACCATTATATAATCTATCTGAAACCTGTAAGTATCTCCAGGTTTCTTCCATGTATACAACTTTTTTTACGATTATTGAACCAAGTGTTAGCTATGATTAATTTGTGCTCTGTGCAGAATTCTACCAGGCGGCTTCCTCTTTCATTTCTTACCCCCAATCCATAGTCACCTACTACGTTTCCTTCACTCCCTTTTGCTACTACCGAATTCCAGTCACCCATGACTATTAAATTTTCGTCTCCCTTCACTATCTGAATAATTTCTTTTATTTCATCATACATTTCTTCAATTTCTTCGTCATCGGCAGAGCTAGTTGGCATATAAACTTGTACTATCACAGTATTCTGATGAAATAGTACTGAAAACCCGACTTTCATAGTTTTAAGTACTGTTTCATCAGAGTACTGTGACAGATTTTAAATACGCTGAAGAGCCAAAGAAACTGGTACACCCACCTAATATCGTGCCGGCCCCCGCGTGCACGCAAAAGTGCATCAACACGACATGGCATGGACTCGACTACTGTCTGAAGTAGTGTTGGAGGGAACTGACGCCACGAATCCGTAAGAGTACAAGGGGGCGGAGAGCTCTTCTGAACAGCACGTTGCAAGGCATCCCAGATATGCTCAACAATATCCATGTTTGGGGAGTTTGGTGGCCAGCGGTAGAGTCTAAACTCGGAAGATGTTCCTGGAGCCACTGTGTAGCAATTTTGGACGTGTGGGCTGTCGCACTGTCCTGCTGGAATTGCCCAAGTTTGTCCTAATGCACATTGGACATGACTGGATTCATGTGATCAGACAGGATGCTTACGTACGTGTCACCTTTCAGAGTCGTATACAGATATATGAGGGGTCCCATATCAATCCAGCTGCACACGCCCTATACCATTACAGAGACTCCTCCGGCTGGAACAGTTTCCTGATGACATGCAGGGTCCATAAATTCATGGGGTTGTCTCCATACCCGTACACGTCCATCCGATCGATACAATTTGAAACGAGACTCGTCCGACCACGCAACATGTTTCCAGTCATCAGCAGTCGTATGTCTGTGTTGACGGGCCCAAGCGAGGTGTAAAGCTTTGTCCCGTGCAGTCATCAAGGGTAAACGAGTGGGCCTTTTGGCGTCCGAAAGCCCATATCGATGATGTTTCGTTGAATGGTTCACACGCTGACACACGCTGACACACGCTGACACCTCTCGATGGCCCAACATTGAAATCTGCAGCAGTTTGCAGAAGGGTTGCACTTCTCTCACGGTGAACCATTCTCTTCAGTCGTCGCTGGTCCCGTTCTTGCAGGATCTTTTTCCGGCCTCAGAGATGTCGGAGAACTGATGTTTTACCGCCTTCCTGATATTCACGGTATACTCGTGAAATGGTCGTACGAGAAAATGCCCACTTCATCGCTACCTCGGAGATGCTGTGTCCCAGCACTCATGCGCCGACTATAACACAACGTTCAGACTCACTTAAATCTTGATAAACTGCCATTGTAGCAGCGGTAACCGATCTAACAACTGCGCCGGACACTTGTTGTCTTATATAGGCGTTGCCGACCGCAGCGACATATTCTGCCTGTTTGCATATCTCTGTATTTGAATACGCATGCCTATACCAGTTTCTTTGGCGCTTCAGTGTATGTAAGGTGCATGTTTAACGAGCTTAACGCTAGGAAGATTATAATTATTTTACAGAAATTTGTCAATTAACCTGCATATGCTTTTGTTCTCAATTATACTTAATTATCTTTCATCATTAGTCTAAATATGACTATGTAATTTTTTTAAATAACTTGTAAATGTTGTTTTTCTATTGTGGGTGCACGTCATTTTTGAATAGTTGGTACAATGATCTTACATATAAAATCTATCACGGTACTCTAATGAAACAGTGCTGAAAAGTCGACTCTCATAGTTTTCAGTACTCCTTCACAGGAGTACCGTAAAAAATTTTATGTATAAGATCTTCATACCAGCTATTCAAAACCGACGTGCTCCCGCAATAAAAGAAGAAATATTTACAAGTTATTTTAAAGAAATTACGTACAGTCATATATACACCCATGATAAACGGTAATGAAATATAACTCAGAAAAAAGCATATGCAGGTTAAATAACAAATTTCTGTAAAATAATTATAATCTTCCTAGTGTTAAGTACATTAAAACATGGACCTTATATACAAGAAATTGAGTCATGGGAGCAAAGACATGCATGGCATAATTTCATACTAAAAAATAATCCACAAAGTAAGTTAAATGCTTCTAGTGTACCTGCAGATATGACTTCTTCCTAAATCAAAATCGCAAGTGTCACTATTGTATTCAGTGCATAATGCTTCCGTTTTAGATACGTGAAAATGGCCTAAAGCCGAAATTGTACAATCGTGAATGAAATAAAGAGAATGGCAGCTGAAGGCGTCACAAAATCATTCAAAAAATTCATCTCAGCTGCAGACCCTATCGCACTGAAAATTGCAGATTATTTTAAACAAAATCCTTGTTTCCTTTTTCAGAAACAAGAGAACAAATTTTACTTCCGCTCAATCACAAAAGACTCCTTAAATTCAATATGATATTTTTGAAACAGTTGATCACACTGTAATTCAGCATTGATGTAGTCACATTAATTAGAAAAAGTGTGCCTTTATTTCACATATTCATTTGAGTTCTTTTTCTATCGTTGCATGACACAAGCCATTTCAATATCATCCCTGTCATTCTGAGTCAGAGTATCCTTACTTTATACTGGACAGTCGAAGTTTGGCGTCATCCTTTGGGCATAGTGGTTCGTATGCCCAGGATACAATATTTCGTACGCCAGTATATTTTGCAGCTCATGAAATTCCTTCCCGGTCAACACAGAAACTGGCGCAATTCATTGTCCTTCTTTTCTCTTTTATGCTTCTTGATATTAGAGACTCTAGTTTGGATTTCTCTTCTCTGCGTCTTCGATGTTTGCCGTATCTGATTTCAATAAAGCACTGCTGTTGATTTATAACTGCGCAATAAATATATTGAAGATTATCGCAATGTATAAGAGGTTTACATATCGCGTTCATTTTCCACAGATTTTTTCAGCATTGTAACTTCATCGGTCACAGATTCGGCGTCGCATTTGTTTTCTGTGTATTCAGAATATCTAGTTTCATTGTGGTTGAATTTTTCTTTACAGTCACTAAAACTTGATGCCTTCTGCACGTCCTCTTCCTCTTCCAGAGGCACGTGCTGATGTTCCTGATCCTGTATTGTGACAGTGACAATGACACAGCTTCGTCTTAAAAAAAATGGCTCTGAGCACTATGGGACTTCACATCTGAGGTCATCAGTCCCCTAGAACTTAGAACTACTTAAACCTAACTAACCTAGGGACATCACACACATCCATGCCCGAGGCAGGATTCGAACCTGCGACCGTAGCGGCCGCACGGTTCCAGACTGTAGCGCCTAGAACCGTTCGGCCACACCGGCCGGCAGCTTCGTGTATTAATTTACTTTGATTGTTTGCTATTCCACTCTCCATACCATTCCCTGGCCCTTCGGTGATAGTTTTACTAACGCTTGCTCCCATCTTCACAGTTTCTTCCACATCCATGGTCGCATCCTCGTCTTTCTCATCAAGTATGTTATCAGTGTCCTTGATGCCACTGCTTTCAGTCGAGTTACTCGTAATACCAGCTTTACTGCTCTCCATTCGATTCTCTTGCTAGTCGGACATGGATTATGTAACTTCCTCATTCAAATTTCTCCCGCTGTCAGGCCCTGATGTACTCATAGTGAGGTCGTTCCGCCGTCACAGAACAGTTGCATATGCCATTGCTCCAGGTGGAATTTTCTCAATACGCAGTTCTACAGGGTGTCTACGGTCACAATTTCCCCTCATGTGTTCAGTCGAATTGCATAAGGAGCATGTGCAGGGCTTATTTTCATACACAGCGTACGGCCTACGACCGCTAACATTTACGTAAGAGGTTATATGCTTATGTTGTTCTACCTCAGCTATTCGATTGTCATTGAGCTTGCCATGCCAAACTTTTTTGAACGCAAACTGTCCCGTATGAACAAAGATCTTCTCTGACCTTTTCGAGCGCCACTTCGAAGGGTAAATAACTGACTCTCACTAACAGCAACCCAAGATTTACGTTGTTGTTGATCAAAGAATGGCTCCAAGCACTATGGGACTTAACATCTGAGGTCATCAGTCCCCTAGACTTAGAACGAATTAAACCTAACTAACCTAAGGACATCAAACACGTCCATGCCCGAGGCAGGATTCGAACCTGCGACCGTAGCAGCCACGCGGTTCCGGACGGAAGCGCCTAGAACCGCTCGGCCACATCGGCCGTTGTTGTTGTTGTTGTGGCCTTCAGTCCGAAGCCTGGTTTGATGCAGCACTCCACCCTACCCTATCCAGTGCAATCCTATTCATCTCCGAATAACTACGACAAGGTACAACCCTCTGAATCTGCTTACTACATTCATCTCTCTGTCTTCCTCTACTATTTTTGTCTCCCACACTTCCCTCCAATAAGTAATTGGTGCTCCCTTGATGTCTCAGAATGTGTCCTCTCAATTATCCTTTCGTTAAGTCAGGTTGTGCCCCAAAGTTCTTCTCTCCGCAGTTCTTTTCAGTACCTCCTCATTAGTTACTAGATCTACCCATGTAATGTTCAGCATCATTCTGCAGCACCACATTTCAAAAGTTTCTATTCTCTTCTTGTCTAAACTGCTCATGGTCCATGTTTCACTTCCGTATATGGCTACACATCAGACAGTTACCTTCCGGAAAGAGTTCCTAAAACTTACGTCTACATTCGATGTTAAAATTTTTCTGTTCTTCAGAAACGGTTTCCTTGCTATTGCCAGTTTACATTTTATATCCTCTCTACTTCGGGAATCGTCAGTTATTTTGCTGCCCAAATAGCAAAACTCATCTACTGCTTTAAGTTTCTCATTTACTACTCTAACTCCCTCAATATCGCTTGATTCCATTATCGTTGTTTTGCTTTCGTTGATGTTCATCTTATATCATCCTTTCAAGATGCTGTCCATCCCGTTCACCTGCTCTTCCAAGTCCTCGGGTACCTTTGACGGAATTACAATGTTGTCGGAAAACCTCTAATTCTTAAATTTTTCTCCCTGAACTTTCATTCCAACTCCAAATTTTTCTTTGATTTCATTTACTACTTGCTCTTTGTACAGATTGAATAAAATATGGGGTAAGCTACAACACTGTCTCACTCCTTTCTCAGCCACTGTTTTCCTTTCAATCCCCTCGTTTATTATAACTGCCGTCTGGTTTCTGTACAAGCTATAAATAGCCTTTCACTCCCTTTATTTTACTCTGCTACCTTCATACTTTCAAAGAGAGTGTTTCAGTCAACATTGTCAAAAGCTTTCTCTAAATCTAAAAATGCTATAAACGTAGGTTTGCCTTCCCTTAATCTTGTAAGTTAAGTCGTAGGGTCAGTAATGCCTCGTGTGCTCCTACATCTCTCCGGAATCCAAACTGACCTTCCCTAAGGTCAGCTTCTACCAGGTTTTCCATTCTTATGTAAAGAATTCGTGTTAGTATTTTGCACCCATGACTTATTAAATTGGTAGCTCAGTAATATTCACACATGTCAGCAGCTGCATTCCTTGGAATTATTACATTCTTCTTGAAGTCGAGGGTATCTCATAAATTTTGCACACCAGATGGAAGAGTTTTTTCATGGCTGGTTCTCCCAAGGCTATTAGTAGTTCTGAAGCAAAGTCATCTACTCCCGGGGCCTTGTTTCGACGTAGGTTTTTCAGTGCTTTGGCAAACTCTTTTCGTGGTATCATATCTCCCGTCTCATGTGCATCTACGTCCTCTTCCATTTCTATAATGTTGCCTTCAGGTTCATTTTCCTTGTATAGACTCTCTTATACTCCTTCCACCTTTCAGCTTTCCCTTCTTTACTTAGGACTGGTTTTCAATCTGAGCTCTTGATATTCAGATAGCTATTTCTCTTTTCTCCAACGGCTTCTTTAATTTTCCTGTAGGCGGTATATATATTTCCCCTAGTGAAACATACTTCAAAATCTTACATATATTATTGATAGAAGCAAAATTATGGTTCAAATGGCTCTGAGCACTATGGGATTTAACTTCTGAGGTGATCAGTCCCCTAGATCTTAGAACTACTTAAACCTAACTAACCTAAGGACATCACACACATCCATGCCCCAGACAGAATTCGAACCTGATACCGTAGCGGTCTCGCGGTTCCAGACTGAAGCGCCTAGAACCGCTCGGCCACACCGACCGGCGCGAGCATTATGCTTCAGTTTTACGCTGCCATTGATGTCCTGACTATTTGCTCACAAACGTCGTTAGCTATACACTTTACATATACACTGTTCAAAGCTTTGTCGATATGAACGCCTATCATCTCCTCATCAAGCAACTTTACATCATTAATCATCGCTGCGCGGGGTATCCGGTGGTCTCAGGCGCCTTGCCACGGTTCGCGCGGCTCCCCCCGTCAGAGGTTCGAGTGCTCCCTCGGGCATGAGTGTGTGTGATGTCCTTAGCGTAAGTTAGTTTAAGTTGGAGAAAGTAGTGTGTAGGCCTAGGGACCGATTTCCTCAACAGTTTGGTCCCATAGGAACTTACCACAAAGTTCCAAATTTCATTAATCATCCTTTCAGCGAGAGGTAAACTTTACGGTGTGCCTTTCAAAACTAAATTTCAAATTTTATCTTATCGAGGAAGTCATGTTACTTACAGGTCAGAAGACACTTCTCTGCACCACGAGCGACACTTCGCAGCAAACGACCGTTCCGCTGCACATAGCCGCAGCGGATTTCGGCACCTTACAGCAGCCAAAAACCGACTACAAGGCCCGCCATGTATGTAGACATCTTGTCTATAGGTTTTGACGAATAAGTTTTCCAATATTAAAATATGTGACATATATGGCCGCATCATTTAATCGTATTGACTTAGAAGCTTCAGTTTGCACAATGCCAAGGGATCATAGATCTTAATACCCACCATAAACTGCAATTTGATGCCTCTTCCCGTCCCTGAGAAAAAGGGGTCTTAACAGTCTCACAGGAAGACAGACAGATGGACAAGGTGATCCTATAAGCGTTGCGTTGTTACAAGTTGAGGTACGATATTCTAACAATGGAATATAAAAATTCCATAAATGGCAAGACGTTGAAATATGAAAAATACAGGGTGTCACATTGTACATTTATCTTTGCGGTTACCATCATTATGGGAGACTATTATTCCAAATAGCAAACATGATCTTTTGTTATGCTCTGATAAATGGAAGCAACCATCGACCCCCTGTCTGCTATTTCTCGTGTAGAATAATAGGCTGTCATTTTGCTAGTAAACGCAAAGGTAAAACTACAATGCAATAGCGTTTCAAACTCTTATCAAAACACAAACTGGTTCCATTATAACTAATGTGTATGCTGCTCTTACTCAGAACTATGAATACAGTTTACAGTAACTAAACTAACATATTTTTACTGCATGCTGTATCCATGAACTATAGTAGAGAAGTGTGTTCTCATTTGTTCATTGCATTCTGCAGTTCATTCGTAATAACAAAGAGCTTGCAGCAGAAGAGCTGCGTTTCACAGTAGTGAAAATGAGCAAGTGCTCACAGCTCTTAACGGATGCTTTCTGGAATCCATGTTTAATTGATATTTTTCTCTTGCTTTGATCCCTCAAAATATGGAACACTTTTTTAACACCCTGTATACGAGTTGTAAATTGTGTGTCTATGCCAAGCCGCTATACAGGTGAGCGCAGCTCAGTTCGGGCTCAGCGAGACTGAGAGCGCCATGTAGCTGTGTGCGTTCTCAAATGGCCAACGACCAGCACAAGAGACTCCAAAGAACAAACCATATATGATACAGCGAGACGAGGGACGTCATTTGAGACGTCTCGGACAAAAGATGAATTTGATACGAAGGTCTGTGTTGCGCGAACAATGGGTAAAGAGTTACAGGAGCCAGAGGACGTTAATTGATGTATGATATCTAAATTAATGCAAAATTCGAATGATACAACCAATAATGTAGTATTACTTGAAATTCATCGGTGTCTTCAAAAGTTACTATTTATACTGGTGATGTGTTAATCACTCTGTGACCGTTGAGCCAATTTTGGGTACAGCATCTCACAACAGCTCCGGCCAGGATTTTCGGATATTTCTCTTGGCTATAATGCAAATATCGGACAAGTCGCCAACAATTCTTCCAAATAAATTTCCGGTTTAGAGATATAAATGACTTTCCATTCAGCCAAAACACAAAAATAATTGAAGTCGTTTCAGACTACTTCTTAACTGCAAAATACATAGTAAATCAAGTCCTCAGATAGCATGAACTCTATACTATGAGGTGAAGGAAGTGGTGACGGAGACCGGGGGGGGGGGGGGGGGGGGACACATGTACGCGAAATAAAAGATTTTGGAGTACACTACTCGTGGAAACTGCGTTAATCAGCGTGGCAAATCTGCTGCATTTCCGTGGACAGATTTAGTTGGCTGGACAGCTCATGTTAAGGCTCGTTCTGATGTTTCAGTTCGCACTTAGAAAATTTGACTTGTGCATAGGCACGGGCTCATCAAAGTAATGAACAGTTTCAAATGGTTCAAATGGCTCTGAGCACTATGGGACTTAACATCTATGGTCATCAGTCCCCTAGAACTTAGAACTACTTAAACCTAACTAACCTAAGGATATCACACACATCCATGCCCGAGGCAGGATTCGAACCTGCGACCGTAGCGGCCGCACGGTTCCAGACTGTAGCGCCTAGACACCCAGTCATCACGAGGCAGAACAGTTTCACCTTTTTCCTTTAATTAGTGCAAGAATTACCTCGACTTTAATAATTTTTAGCCACCACTGTTGTTTGTTTTAAATTATTTGCCAGAAACATTGCACATACCATCCATATTATCGCATGTGGTACAGAGATATGCAAGGGGGGAGGGGGAAGAGGCGAAGGCTTGTAGAATTTTACGCGAGATTGGCAACAGATTCTATTTTTTGTTTAATTCTCATGTAAGCTTGTGATTTTTTTTAAGGCAAATAACTAAAAAAATAATTGAGGCCAGTCTCATAACTGCATTAAAACAATATACTTAGGTTGTGAATAATCAGTGCACAACGTATATCAGTCGCTGAAGTTTACATTTATTACTTCAGAGTCACCTATTCCATCGCATAAACAACATAAATTTTTGAATTTTTTTCAACAACTTTCAGGATATTACTTGTATATATGGAGTTTCGTAGAGCCGTCTTTGGCAAAAGCGTGCTCCGTATCACCCGTTAAGAGTGTTATTGAGCGTGTAAGTAATATAAACAGTACACTACAACCGTCTCATAAATTCCGAAAAGTGTCTAAAATGATTTGCAATAAACAGCGAAAATATTTATTTGGACATATCAAAGTCGAACGTCTCAAATTACTTTTAATAATAAAGGATGGGGCCCGTCCACGCCCGCACCAACGTGGTGACCAAACCAAAAGTTCTACTGTCACCTCGGTAAACATGTTAGTTTTTGAATCAGGCGTCACAGGATGCAGGCTGTGATGTTATCCATGCGTCTGGGTAAGATTACTCATTAACATGGTCCATCAGGAGATAGAAGTGGTCGAAAACGATTGAAGGGTAGCGGCTGTAAGGGCAGAGGAAAAAAAGTGCCAAGGCCAGCGCCAAGGGAAAAAAACCTCTGCGACAGTAGGACGGGTAGTAAGAGCAGTAGCGGCTTGCTAGCTGCGACAGAGCATGCAAGGTGAGGGAAGGTTAGCGTGAGGTATCGTGCATCGTTACCTATGTGCTGCGTGGTCGTTAGCTGGGTCTGTCCGGGTGCTGCGGCTGGGCTCGCTTGTAGTCTCCTGGGCCGGCCGCAGTGGCTTCTTCCCTGTAACATAAGAGTCCGGCGCGGCAACGCATGCGTTGCTGTTAGGCCCTCCGCTGTGCCTTGTCGGTGACTTGGTGCAGCTTCATCAGGCTGGTGCAGAACGGCGGCGATCGGCTACCGTTCAGCGTCCTCCTCTACTGCACGGCGCAGGACTTCTGCACTGCAGCTTCGAGCAGCTCCGCTTGTTCAGTGAGCTGCGCCGCTTCAGCGTCGGAGAAATGCAGGCCGTTCGCTCTCGCTGTCGCGATGAGGGTCGCTCCCGCAGTCGTCGGCGTCGCCACCGGTTCCGCTGGGGCGGCGGTTGTCTTCTTTGCGCCTCTCACCTGCGGTGCTGCTGGGACAACCGCTGGGATAGGCGCGCGAACGTCCTTCTGCGAGGTCGCAGGAGTGTTCGCAGGTACGACTGCGCTGAGGCCTTGGGCGAAGACTGCACACAGTTGCCTCAAGGCCTCTTCCTTCTCTGCAGCCACGGCGGCTGCGAAGGCAGCCCTCTCCGCCGCCATGACGGCTTTGAGGGCTGCTGTGGCCTCCTTCACGGCGGTGCCGAGTTCGAGGTCACATCTCTTCACGGGAGAGCGAGCTGCGTCCTGGCTGCCCGTTTCCGAGCGGCCGTCCCCGCCCCTGGCAGGTGGATCTGCTGCTGCGCCGTCCCTCAGCTGCGCCGGGCTGTTCTGCGCTCTACGCCGTTTCCGACGTCGTCTTCTCTTCTGCTGCTGCGTCGGTGCGGCCGCGGCCGCTTCGCCGCCCCCGGCACGGTTGCGGCTTGAGAAAGCTGCACAACCGCGCCAACTGGCGACGTGCGGGCCGCCACACCGGACACAAGTCGGCAGAGCGTTGCTGCCGCGGTCGCAGGCGCGGCTGTCGTGCTCACCTGAGCACTTGATGCACCGCGCCGCGTTGCGGCAATACTTCGCAACATGGCCCTCGCCCTGGCACCTGAGGCACTGGGGCTGAGGGTCCGTGGCGGTCGGGAGAGCCTCTGTCGTAACCGGGAAGCCCAGCAACTTCGGCAAGTCGAAGATGTCGCTCCCGCCGTCGACCGTTTGCACGGTCACGGCATAGAGCGGCGCCCTCTTCCTGCTGGTCCGGTTGTGCAACCTTGCGGCTGCATTACCAAACCCGGCTCGCAGCAGCTCTTCCCGGACCGCTGCCTCATCACAGCACCAAGGTAACCCCCTGAGGAGTGCCTTGGTCGTCTTCATCCTTCCTACGGAAGGTGCCTTCTCACGCGCCGGCGGCGCGTCGACGATGTGGTCGGCCACTGCAACCTCGATCGCCCTGTGGTCGGCCACGTTTGCGGCTCGAACGCAGATCAGCGAGTCTGTAACGACAGACTCGTAGACCACCTCGTTCCGAGCGCAATTCGTCATGGGGTCGAACAGTGCTGTCCACCCGCCTTTGCACTTGACGTACAAAGGGGGGACAGGCCGTGACTCGTCTTCTCGGGAGTTCCTTGCACGGTCGGCAGACTCAGTGAGTTGCACAACCGAAGGACCCTTCGTAGCGGCAGGTTTCCTCCGCGCACCCTTCTTTCCCATGCTGCGAGGCGCGGAACACGACAATTTGCACGCGTTGTGAAAACAACGCACGACAATTTGCTCTCCGCGGCGCCCACAGCACAGAAAACCTCTTCACGAGCTCTCAACGGCCGAGTAAGCGAAGCGCGCAACGGCAGCGATGCGCTCTCTCAAATTACTAACCACTATTTCTCTTAAATATACCGGCTACGTTGCAGAGACGACTTTTTTGCAACCGACTGCAAGAGTGCAACAAGCTATAAACACTTTATCCATATCGTTACAGATTCGAGCGAAGGACATCAGGTGATGACGCCATTCAACAGGCGCTACAAACGTTTGGTGCATAACTCGGAAATATTTAATTTCAATAACAGTAGACACCGAAGGCATTTTTGGCAACATATGTGCGTTTATGGCAACTCAGAAGACAATGCCTGATGGTAGCCGAAAGGATGCTGAAAAACCCAAAAGTTGCCCACGAGCATCGATCAATAGACCAGTTTTTGGGATACAGTTGTTTTACCCCTCGTTGAATCACTGTATTGCAACAGTAGTGGTGCTGAGACGATTTCAGCATAGTCTGCATTGCTGCCACATTTCTAATATCATCGATAACATCAGCATGAATTGTTGCCAGATTTTTTCTACACTCCTCCACCCTCCACTCTGACATCATAGGGGACCTAAACCCATTGCCACATGCATAAAATGGCAGGAAATTGAAAAACTGGTGGTAAATTCAAAAAATCCTAGATGGCGGACATAGGCCAGTACAAAATCCAAGACAGCAGATCTTAGCACAGCTCTATGACATCAGAGTCTGTGATGGTGATCCATGATGTCAGACCTAAGCCTGTTGCCCTAAGTATAAAATCCTAGATGGAGGTCTTTAGTGCAGTCCTATGACATTACATTCCAAGATGAGTTTCCTTAATGTAGACTGCATGTTTCCAAATTTCCTGGGTTTCCCCCACCCCTGTGATGTTAGAATCCAAGGTGGTTGACTGCACACAGTGTGAATGGCAGGCAATCCAAGATAGCGATCCAAGGTGGCATACCATAGTGCAGATCAATGATGTTACAATGCAAGAAATCTGACTCTAGAGCAAGCTACGTAATTGCCAGATTTCCTCAGTTTTTTCTGGTATAATGGAGGGAAATTCAAAAATCTATTTGTCGTAACTCAAATCCGCTACAACTTCTCCTATCCCAGTTACCCTAAGTGTGCTGTTTAAACATGCACCAAAGGATAAAACAGAAACAATTATATTTTTATTGAAACATATGTGGGGAGAGCCCCTTCTGCAGTCTGCTTGCGAGGTCTCCAGATGCGTTCGCTGCACCACCTTGTGCAATCATCCCTGCCAGAGGGCTGTATCTGGAAGCAAACAGCTGCCACTGCCACACTATGCTGCATGTATATAGCTGGCCATACCAAGCCCAGACTTGTAACTTTGATTTGATTCCGGAGATGAAGGAACCACTTTGTGGCATTCGCTTCAGAACTGTTCCAGAGATTCGACAGGTAGTAGACGGCTCCATTCGCACCATCAACAGAAGAGGGTCTGCTAATGGCATACTACGCCTTCTGCATCGCTGGCAACGTGTTCTACACAACGCTGGTGACTACTTTGAAGGACAGTAACAAGTGCAAATATGTAACTCTTTTGTATCGGCGGTGAATAAACAGTTGGCACTATTTAAGTTCCAACCCTCGTAGTAAGACAACACACTATAAAAGTTCATAAAGATCTGTGCTCAGTGTGGTATAGTTGGTATATTAGTAGTTGTTGTGGTAGTAGATTCAAACCAGCTGGCTGCAACACAATGGCCACACACTTTTTTAAGAGATTACCCATAATGCAACACAATTATAATATAAACGGGAAATACAGAACGATTTCAGTTACCAATGAGTTCCTGAAGCGTTAACATCGCGGCCATGACACATTCTACACAAAACAGTCGACATCGCGTCAACTTGTTTGTGCATATACACGTTATGTGTAGCGTATGCACTTTTAACACTTTTCTTTTACTTCCAGATAACGAGGTAGAGTACTCACTGAGGCCGGCCGAAGTGGCCGTGCGGTTAAAGGCGCTGCAGTCTGGAACCGCAAGACCACTACGGTCGCAGGTTCGAATCCTGCCTAGGGCATGGATGTTTGTGATGTCCTTAGGTTAGTTAGGTTTAACTAGTTCTAAGTTCTAGGGGACTAATGACCTCAGCAGTTGAGTCCCATAGTGCTCAGAGCCATTTGAACCATTTTTGAGTACTCACTGATGAAGACACCACAACAGAGCTCATAGCACTATTCAACACATCATTCACTTTAAAATCATGCCAAAGTAAATATGTCACTGTTGGGTTGGTATGTGATCATAAGTTCAATCGATCTGTGATATCTAAAAACCCATGATGTTGAGGCAGTAAGGTGATACTATCCCTGACAGGGTCGCGCCAGTTATGAAATAATTCAGTTGTAGTCACAAGAATGTTTCCTCGGAATACTCAGACGCCTACAACGTAACCAGTTTATCACAAGATCAGCTAGGATGACTTCCCATGAACAATGACACTTTTTTGGTGAAAACAATGCATGCAGCTGCAGGACAAGTTCTTTAAGAATTTAAATTTTGCTAGTTACGTTGTACAGTATGCACTCCATCCGAGGCTAAGGTGGCAACTGTACATGTATAGTTTTTACGAAACTTTATTGGATCAGTTTATTATAAATGTCATGACAAACTCCGAATACCATCAAAGAAATCGTAGATTAGTATTTCAATGAGCGCTGCACATCAGTACTTTGTAACATCTATAAGATTAGAACACTTAATTCAGATATAGAACTGCACTCTTATTTGAGCATGTAATAGCTTAAAAAAATGTAGTATGTGCATGACATCTGTGTGTATTTTTTTCTATATAACCTCATGTACATAATGTAGTCATATAGTCATCACAATGAGCTGCTGGACAAAACATCCTCTTCACAAAGACTTTAGCTGACTGGCCTGAGAATAGTGCAGAAAAACTGAAGAAGAAGAATGGTTCACCGCTACTGTATAGTATACAAACTGTAGGTCCATCACGTTGTGGCGAGACAAATGTCCTCATGTCCCTGCTAATGCACCCATATGGAACACACTTCGAGTATGTATATTTATTTTAGAAAACTCTTTTCCAGCCCAAATAACAAGTAATGCCAGAGATACTTTCAGATGTATTACGTACAAGATATTCACAGAAAATAGATATATCCTGCCACCTGAAGGAGCAAAACCCAATACTATGTTTATATTTGCTGATGTAACAATGAGAAATCAATATCAAATACGGAAATACTTCTGCTTTCGCCGATTCGGGTTGATATCTTTTATCTGGGTGAGATTACTCTAGGATTGCAAAGAAATTGATACGGAATAATGTGAACCTTATTATTTCTTCCAAACAAGATAATATGAATTTAAAACACATTTATCAAGTATACGTAGGAACCCACATGATATTCGACGAATTTACAACTTTCTGTGGAGATTGTTGGAATCATTCACAGTGAAGATTTTTTGTTATTAAAAGAAAAAAACAAGGCACTTGAATGATGACTAATACAAACAGAATCTACAGAAGGTTTTCAAGAGACAATGGTGCGTATGTATAGAGAGAATCCGAGGTAAGAGCACTATTATACACCATGCTATAGACAAATTATCTGTCACATCCTTCTACAATCACTCTGAGAGGGGAGAACATCTGCCTGTACACTGATGCAAAAAGTCAAACTCTGAATCATACAAAACGTCATACCACAAAAATTGAAAGACTCAACAGAAATATCAGGGAAGCAAAGGCTCATTCTCAGACCATTCTGAGATTAATGAACTGGTTAACAGCAAGATTTGACGTAACTGAAAAGAAAGAAAGTGAGAACGTATATAAAGCGTATATTAGCCAAAGTCCGCTTAGTATATAATACCATGTTGACATGGCACAGAGTCGCTGAAGTGTGCAAGGCTATCTGGCAGAAACTGCAGTTGCTTAAGCTAGCGCATTTAGAAAGAGACCTGTCAATCAGAGAAGTGTTTAGGCCTGTTCATGATCCCTTCAATTACTCTCGAAGGCAAGTGACACAGAAGAAGAAGCTATTGGCGATCTCTTCAAAGATTACATGATAGTATCATAGATACAATATATAGAGTAAGCAGGGAAAACTTTATTGTTTGGTACACAGCTTATGGTTTTTATCTAGAAACCGGAGTAGGTCAGTGATAGGGAAGTTGGAAGAATGCCATGTTTACTGAATCTAATCATCATCATCATCATCATCATCATCATCATCATCATCATCATCATTTAAGACTGATTATGCCTTTCAGCGTTCAGTCTGGAGCATAGCCCCCCTTATAAAATTCCTCCATGATCCCCTATTCATTGCTAACATTGGTGCCTCTTCTGATGTTAAACCTATATCTTCAAAATCATTCTTAACCGAATCCCGATACCTTCTACTTGGTCTGCCCCGACTCCTCCTACCCTCTACAGCTGAACCCATGAGTCTCTTGGGCAACCTTGCTTCTCCCATGCGTGTAACATGACCCCCACCATCTAAGCCTGTTCGCCCTCACTGCTACATCTATAGAGTTCATTCCCAGTTTTTCTTTGATTTCCTCATTGTGGACACCCTCCTGCCATTGTTCCCATCTACTAGTACCTGCAATTATCCTAGCTACTTTCATATCCGTAACCTCAACCTTGTTGATAAAGTAACCTGAATCCACCCAGCTTTCGCTCCAATACAACAAAGTTGGTCGAAAGATTTAACGGTGCACAGATAATTTAGTCTTGGTACTGACTTCCTTCTTGCACAAGAGAGTAGATCGTAGCTGAGCGCTCACTGCATTAGCTTTGCTACACCTCGCTTCCAGTTCTTTCACTATGTTGCCATCCTGTGAGAATATGCATCCTAAGTACTTGAAACTGTCCGCCTGTTCTAACTTTGTTCTTCCTATTTGGCACTCAATCCGTTTATATTTCTTTCCCACTGACATTACTTTCGTTTTGGAGATGCTAATCTTCATACCATAGTCCTTACATTTCTGATCTATCTCTGAAACATTACTTTGCAAACTTTCAATCGAATCTGCCATCACAACTAAGTCATCCGCATATGAAAGACTGCTTATTTTGTGTTCACATATCTTAATCTCACCCAGAAAGTCTATTGTTTTCAACATATGATCCATAAATAATATGAACAACAGTGGAGACAGGTTGCAGTCTTGTCTTACCCCTGAAACTACTCTGAACCATGAACTCAATTTACCGTCAACTCTAACTGCTGCCTGACTATCCATGTAAAGACCTTTAATTGCTTGCAAAAGTTTGCCTCCTATTCCATAATCTCGTAGAACAGACGATAACTTCCTCCTAGGAACCCGGTCATATGCCTTTTCTAGATCTATAAAGCATAGATACAATTCCCTGTTCCACTCATAACACTTCTCCATTATTTGCCGTAAGTTAAAGATCTGGTCCTGACAACCTCTAAGAGGCCTAAACCCACACCGATTTTCATCCAATTGGTCCTCAACTAATACTTGCACTTTCCATTCAACAATACTTGAGAAGATTTTACCCACAACGCTGATTAAAGAGATACCTCTGTAGCTGTTACAATCTTTTCTCTTTCCGTGTTTAAAGATTGGTATGATTACTGCTTTTGTCCAGTTTGATGAAACCTGTCCCGACTCCCAGGCCATTTCAATTATCCTGTGTAGCCATTTAAGACCTGTATTTGATGAGTTCCGACTCAATTTCATCCACCCCAGCTGCTTTATTGCACTGCAATTTATTGACCATTTTCTCCACTTCCTCAAATGTGATCCTATTTCCTTCATCATTCCTATCCCATTCTACCTCGAAATCTGAAACATTACTGATCGCATTTTCACCTACATTGAGCAACTCTTCAAAATATTCCCTCCATCTGCCCAAGGCATCCACAGGATTCACCAGCAGTTTTCCTGACCTGTCCAAAATACTTGTCATTTCCTTCTTACCTCCCTTTAGAAGACTGCTAATTACACTCCAGAATGGTTTTCCTGCAGCTTGCCCCATAGTCTCCAACCTGTTTCCAAAGTCTTCCCAAGATTTCTTCTTGGATGCTACAATTATCTGTTTGGCTTTGTTTCTTTCTTCAACATAACTTTCTCTGTCTACCTGAGTTCTAGTATGTAGCCATTTTTGATACGCCTTCTTTTTCCTTTTACAGGCTGCCTTGACTGTGTCATTCCACCAAGCTGTTTGCTTCATTCTAGTTTTACACACTACTGTTCCAAGACATTCTTTAGCCACTTCTAGTACTGTGTCCCTGTACCTTGTCCATTCCTTTTCCAATGACTGTAATTGACTACATTCAACTAACTGGTACCTTTATGAGATCACTGTTATGTACTTGTGCCTGATTTCCTTATCCTGAAGTTTCTCCACTCTTATCCTCCTACATATGGACCTGACCCCTGCACTTTCGGCCTCACAATCCCAATTTCACTGCAGATTAAATAATGATCAGTGTCATCAAAGAATCCCCTGAATACACGTGTGTCCCTCACAGCCTTCCTGAATTCCTGATCTGTTATTATATAGTCAATGACAGATCTGGTTCCCCTGCCTTCCCAAGTATACCGGTGAATGTTCTTATGTTTAAAAAAGGAGTTTGTGATTACTAAGCCCATACTGGCACAGAAATCCAAGAGTTGTTTCCCGTTCCTGTTGGCCTCCATATCCTCTCCAAATTTACCCATAACCTTTTCATACCCTTCTGTTCGATTTCCAATCCTGGGGTTAAAATCACCCATGAGCAGAACACTGTCCTTGTCCTTTACTCTAACAACTACATCACTGAGTGCCTCATAAAAACTATCCATCTTATCTTGATCTGCCCCTTCACAATGCGAATATACTGACACAATCCTAATTTTCTTGCTAGACACTGCCAAATCTATCCACATCAGTCGTTCGTTTACATACCTTATTGCAACTACGCTGGGTTCCATTTCTTTCCTGATGTAAAGCCCTACACCCCATTGCGCTATTCCTGCTTTTACTCCTGACAGGTAGACCTTGTATTCTCCCACTTCCTCTTCTTTCTCACCCCTTACCCGAATGTCACTAACAGCTAAAACGTCCAGCCCCATCTTACTTGCAGCCCCTGCCAGCTCTACCTTCTTCCCAGAGTAGCCCCCATTGATATTAATAGCTCCCCATCTCAGTACCTTTTCTTTGCCAAGTCGTATCTTAGGAGTCCCTGGTTTGTCAGTTAGAGGTGGAACTGCGTCACCTCCAAAGGTCTGAGGCATTTTGCTCTGATTGTTGCCAGCATCATATTTAAAGTACCAGGGAAGCAGGTTGCTAGCCTTACTTGCCCCGAGTCCCATTGGGTTTTACCCCTAACGGCTGAGGGACTAACCGGTGGGTTTGGTAGTCTTTGCCGTATGAGCACAAAGGTGACCACGACTCAGAATATGTCCGAGATGCCCAGCCTTATTCCAAAGCAACTGGTATCCCGACTGTCGGGACCACTTACTTGGTCACTCATACGTTGCCCGTGGTTTATGAACTAGGACATGACTACAGGAACCCACACCATGAATCTAATATTCTTAAAAATTTCAAAATTACGAAGTATTCGCCCAAAGATGTAGAAATGTGTAGTCAAATATTACATATTACAGAAGTATATAAGGATACCAATGGAGAAGGAACAAAAAGCCCTAACACTTCGAAATACAGGAACATTATTAAGCCTGCGTAACTGGACATACTTGGCGCCAGCATTATTGATATTTAGAACAAAAAAAATATCAATAGGCCTCCACAATAGATATATTGTTATGAAACCAATGAAATAACTGAACGATTACAACTATTCACATTACCAGCAGCAGCTTGGAGTACAGCTTACTCGAGTCAAATCATTTCAATAATTTCAGAGCTTCAAGAAAGAATTATTATCGAATAATGGACAAAGTAGTTGAAGGGCTCCGCAAACCAGCACACAAGACAGTCTGCATTGAGACATTAATAGTTCGAGGTTTTGATGACTTATGGCAAGGGTACCTTGTAGATAGGAGACAATATTCACAGCAGAACAAAGGTTTTAAATATATTGTAGTTGTCATTGCTACATATTCAAAATTCACTGGAGCCTTACCTGTGAAAACAAAATCAGTTGCGCATGGGAACCAATCGCGTCCCAGACTCAAACAGATCATGGCAGAGAGTTTTATAATAGATATTTCAGGATGGTGATGGAGCGATGTGGAACACGCAACTACTCCATGTTCTCACAGATGAGGGCAAGTATTGTGGAACACTTGAACAAAATGATAATAACATGAATGTGGATGCACGTTAATCTTCATGGATATTATAAATGGATGGATATTCTCCCTCAAATCATTGATCAGTAGAATCAACCATACACCAAACAGTAAACGTGAAACCACTTGATATTTGTGTTAGCGACCTTCTAAACACAGTATATGGTCATATTAAAATGGTAGGTCAACAAACATGATTTCAATATAGGTGGTTTATTACGTAAAGACTGCTTTCGAGAAATAATACCTACTATGCTGGCCATTGGAGATATTTACACTCTACAGAGTTCAGGATAGAAATGTTATCAAAATAGCTGATAGTTTTTACCATGTGTATATGAAGATGGTATCTGTTCTTTGTGACATGCCCGAAAGAACAGACACCATCGGTGACCATGCACCTCATTAGAATGAACTTACAATGAAACGAATACCCTTAGCTGCATACAGGCGTTGATATAAGTCAACGGGGAGAGTTGAAAATGTGTGCCCCGACCGAGACTCGAAACCGTGATCTCCAGCTTACATGGCAGACGCTCTATCCATCTGAGCCAGCGAGGACACAGCGGATAGTGCGACTGCAGAGACATCTCTGGCACGCCTCCCGTGAGACCCACATTCGCAACTTATTGTCCCGCACTATATTCATCGTGCCCCTGCCCATCATACTCATTACTCGCGGCTTGACCGGCGATTCCCGTAAGAGTTCGGACACTGTTTGTGCATCCGCACAGAAGAAGATGGTCAAATGGCTAGTGAGCCTTAACTATATATATATATGAAGATGGTATCTGTTCGGCAACCACCTTATAGATTTTTGTAAAGTGTCCTTGGCCTAAGAGGATTGTATAACCAACTTGGGTGCTGCAATATAGAACTACAGAATCGATCACATGTTTGAGAATGCGCAATAATGTCTGCGTGTTTTAACCTCTAACAAACAGTATTTAAAATCTGCTTCTCTGTACTCGCTACCAATGACAACCATGCGGTGTCAGCTAACAAATACCGTACAGAACAGTCGCTGCACGGTTTTTAACAACATTCTGCTATATGTCTATTGAGGTATAATAGGGATACATACAAGTTGACCACTGTCTTTGGTACTTTTCTGGAAATGAGAACCATCTGCCTCTAAATTGACATTGATCTGCGTTAAAGGATGATAGAAAGTAGATGGACTAATCGGTTGAGAGGGGCTGTAATGAGGTATGATTTAATGGTAAACTGATGATACGTTCTAGAGAGAGGGAGATATTGTGGCAGGTCATTTATCACACATTTCACCATCTTTTAGGTTATTCTATTGGGGTGTATCAGTTGTGTGGTAGAAGCTGCGTTCAACTCTTATACAACTGCGTAGTCTGTGTGTGACTTAGAGTGCTATCTATCTACGATCGTTAACAGCAAACCTCTCCATACCGCAGTCAGTAGGGGACCTCCAACTCATGTGTGATGAGTCATGTCTACCCAAGCGATGGAAAACCTATTTCGGCACCCTCCTCTACACGAACGAGGATGTATGCGAGTTGCTTCATTCCCCTGCCACATCTTGGTCATAAATCGAGTCCTCAGTTTCATAACTGCAGTGATTATGAGTTGGTGATAGGTATTTCTGAGGTACTGAAATCCCTGTCTAAACAGCTGAATGACAGATGGCGTACGTGGAAAAGACTGTGTTCTTTTCACAGAGCTAGGACAGTATGGCAACATTTCACATCTCAAACACCGCTGATATGCGTTTGTCTATATAACTCTTTGCGAAAGCAAAATATCGACGTGTACTGATTACGTGGAAGTCAGTTCACTCTGTTCTTTCACGAAACGTCAAATGTTGCGGATATAGTACCCTCCTACTTCTGGTCAGTTCCAAATTAAATCGCACACAATGTTGCAGGGAGGCTCGATTAAACACAGTGGAAGAGATACGAGATGCATAGAGAAAGACCATGAAGAATTTTGCTCTGGGTCCTTAGCCAATAGGTTCAACGAAGGGGTAGCTCGTTTCAAAATAGAGGGCACAGTGTAGATATTTGAATCTCCGACATTAGTCTACGAATGCAAGAATATTTTTTCACACCCAAACACGTTGGGGGAGATGGCAAATCTTAATAAAATCTTGCCGAATTTATAAAGCGTTTCAGCTAAAGAATGTAGGTTTTGCACCACCTCTTTGCTGGCTGTGTCCTACAATACGAACCAGGTTTTGCGTCATGTTATGTAGGCAGTGTAACGATATGTCCGTATGTATATGACAGTCACAGTGTAATGGAAGGGGTGGTTTGGCAATGATACAGAAATTGAGAACAATACTGTAATTTCATTGCCTGATAGCATCACCAGATCAACACGAGGAGACGTTTTGTAGTGACAACTCGTCGAGAGTGGTGGTTTGGACCTCGGGTAATTGAGTAAAATGCGTTGAAATTAGGAAAACCTGTCAACCATGACAGAATACATAATTTCTTATGTGTGGTCTAGGTCGTATTGTGTGTGGTACCACATGGTTGTCACATTTGCTTGTATTTTAGTTTATTTTATTGTTATTTATATTAGTTAATTCTTATTTAAAAAATTCTTCCACTGTTCCACTGGACATACGAATGTATGCAGTACATCTGATGTGTGTTACGGCTTTATGAATAATAGCGTACACCTATGTTCATATATCATGCTTTATTTGAGTAAAACAGTGGAAACTATTAACAACAGCATGACATAGGCAGAAGCATATGTGCCCTAATGTTACATATATTTTTAATGATATAGAATATATCTCTTTGAGCAACTTACATAGTTAACATGATACCTGTCAATTGTTAACGTATGTTCTATATTTTTTTTAAATTTTTTATAATAGTACATTTCTTCTACTGATTGTACAGGGGCCTGAAGATGGCATCAATGTAATGCCGAAACCGGTAGCACATAGAAGTTCATAAAATAAAATAAATTTCTACAATACTTACGGCTGTTGGTAACATTATTGTGGTCAGTGTTCCAGCATGTGAATAGAAAATGACTATGTCGGGTTCATAACGGAGGTATAGATTTCATATGTTAAACTGCGGTTTCAATGCGTCGATAGCTGTAAGGGCTATCAAAGATTTTATGAGGAAAATTATGTCCAGTCACAAGGAGGATACAGATTTCTGTGGGAAACTAATATTTCCAGAACCACAGTCGACAGGAGGAGGTATTTCCGATACTTCTTCACTCATTGTCGAATGTCACCAAACTGGCGTTGCAATCGTAATATTTAATTGTAATTAGACTGATAAATATGTGGCAGGTTTCCTAAGACTACACCGAGTGGCATGCGGGGCGCGTGGCAGAAGCAGCCGGTAGCCAGAACGAATAGCGTCGATCATCATCCGATCCGTTCACGCGGGAAACGGGGATGCAGTTGAAATTAACGTGTCGCCGTCTGGCGGGTGAATAGCGAAGTAATAGTCAGTATGTGTTAGGCACCCATCGTGATCGCGTGTGTTGCGAGTATTCTCCGATTTTTATGTGGAAATATGAGAAGATTCAATATGGTGAGTGTTTGCACTGGACAGTTATTCCCAACCCATACAGACTGACCGGTTGACTGCTTCTCCTGCCATTCTACACATTTCCCGTCTTTATTTGGTTGAAAGAACTTAGACTGTGATGTGTTGTTCGCATCGAGATGGTGAAACACAGGTGGCACAGGTGGAAGAGACACTTGCTGTATCTCTAGACATGAGAAACACATATGATTATGAGTATTGAAAGCTATTTGGCTTTGTAAAGTACAACGTTTATCTGTAATCTGTTATATCATTGATGTCGGTATTCATTTAAAAATGCGAGTGGAGCTATCAGTTTCCTCTAATTTCGAGTTTTTACGTTGAAATCTTTACAGACGAGGTAAGTTTCTAGTTACTCAATGGTTTGCAGCACGTCCCACATCATGATCTTGTTAAGGTTTAGGCTTTCTACAGATATAATTTCTACTCTTTATGTTCAAAATTACACTGTGCAAGCGATTGATAGCATAGTGCTATGTGGTTGATATCAAGAACAGTGGCGTAAATGGTATGATATTCTGGCAAACCATGTGAAAATACATGAAATTCTGGAAATTTTCATACGCTACTCGATGATTTCACCATAAACAAGTCACAAATACGTCGTTTCTTGACGTGATACAGCCTGGTTGCAGATCGGTTTCACGCCGAAAACTTCAAGCTTTCCTCGACAGTACCAGAGCAGTATAATTGACGAAGTGTCTTTGGTAATAGTTTCCATAGTTCATGATTTGTAGACGACTTTTGCAAGGTTTAACTGTCAGTGCAATATGACTGCTGTACGTTTCTCGACCTGTACAAAATAGTTATCCACTGATTATCTCGTAATTTGTCCATCTGCAGAGAGTGGCGAACAGCGCTTGTACACCACCACCACCATCAATTTGGCGGGTAAATTCAGTAATAACCCATCAGAATGTTTCATTCACAGGAAGTTCCATGAAGTCAGAGTCACAATTCATCATTTGGGGGAGGTATAGCAGTCTATAGAGACCGGTGCGAACAAGAGAGTGGCAGAACAAGGTAACTATGGAAAGTTCCGTGACATCTGAGAGTCACATGATGTCATCTTTGTTCGAGTCCTGGCAGACCAGCCTCCTCTAGTTTGGACAGGTGGGATGCTGTTCCCCAACCGTCATTGTGGCTTTAGAGCATCTCCAGACCAGCAGTTATAGGACATCGAAAATTCCAGTCATTTTTCTCGTGTGTAGAACAGTGCTTCAAATTCTTGAAGAATCTTTTATACATTCAGTCTGCTGTGTGACTGTTTTTCTTTTTTGTTTGTTTGTTTTTTCACGATCTGTCGATGTTTTCAATATATGTCATGAACTTTTAGTTATGTAATTTTTCTAATTTTCCTGTCTGTGCTTAGACACCAGTTTCCTTCAAAAGGAGAGGAAAATTAAAAACAAGTGTCTTAACATACTTTACTCAAGCAGCAAACATGCACTAAGCCCACTGAGCGTGTCAGGAGATTGATGACCATAGGAATGAGAAATTTTTTCTCTCTGATAGTGCCTTAAAACTCGAAAAGTGGTGAGTGTCCTATTGAGAGTTACAGATATATTCACTTATTTATTGCGAGTTGTAGATGAAGGGAGCGTTCTATGTAGAGTCTGAGTCTGCCTGCTACTAGTTTCTAGTGATGCTGTGATTTATTTTCAGCAGAATAACCAGTTGTGTGTCATCGTCAATTATAAGCTGTGCTGAGAATTTAAAATAAAAGAACTGTGCAAAATCCACAGGGATATTGTGAAATCCATTGTTTAAATAAACAATATCCCTGAAAATTGTTTAAACAATATTCCAATGCCTGAAATTGTTTAATGCTATATGAATGACGATATATTAGCCTACTGACGTGAGATCCTTCCAGTCTTAACAGTCAAACACTGACTGACCGATTTTTCCCTCCATTTCCAGGGTGGGGTGGGGGGTGGTGGTGGGTAGGTGACACCATAGAAGTGGGGGTATTTGAGTTAGTGGATGTAGCCGAACTGCCCCATTATCCTGCTAAAGTTTTAATTACCTGGCAATTTTTTCTGGGTTGTGGGGAGAATAAGAGTGTGGCAGGGATTTCCAAGTAACGTGGGGGAAGGGAACACGTTCCGACTAGGGAAAACCTATGACGCCATCAGGTGAGTGAGGGCAGTTAATTGATCAATTTAATAAATTTGCATAATTAATATGATATAAATTGTCCTTGTGTCGCTATTACTACACCACTCTTCCCTTCTCTTGTAATTATAGCTTTATGAGGAGTTACATTCATATCTGAATGTGTCTGAACTTATTATTTTTGGAACAATTGAGTTTTCTTTAGTTCCAAGTTGTTCTTTCTATTAATATTGTCCATAGACATTTACTAGTCATATTTCCATTTATCATTTTAAAACGAACTGGTTTACTGAAGAGCTGCGTTTTCATAAATTTTGCTATATGAAATGCGAATGTTAATATGTCGTTTCCCTAACAAAGTAAATAGTTGTGTTAACTACCAAAAATAAGAATGTATACTCGGTGTCGTTGCCTTTTACAATGCCATGATTAATTTCGCTTTAACTTCAAAGTTTTGAACTTCACGGTAAATGATCTTAATTAGATATTCCAGATCAGCTATTTGTCAAACACAGCAGTTGTGACCGAATTCACACGATTTTACGTAAATTCAATTTGTATTTCTAAATGACGACAAACTGTGTACAATCTTTGCAATTTCCTTGTATGGCAGTTATTACAAAACTAATATTTTGTGACTAGTTAGTCTTACAACTGCTCGTTGCATGCATTAATATCTTTTAAATGCACAAAGTACGGTAAAAACTTTTATACTGAGTAACGAAAGCTATTTTTCCGTGTGATCGACGGCTGAGTACGAAGTCGGACGCTACAGCTACCGTCCGCTTGACTTAAGCATGTGTCCTGGCTGAAGCAGATACAGTAATTTTTAGCCTTCGTAAAAATTATCAGCAAACACAAAAGATTCGCCCTATCACTCATTGGAGAATTTGCATTGTATTTATTTGTCTAATAAACGTTATTATTGTCACCATTTTTTATAAACTGATTCGTGTGCATATTAAATGGATTATTGTTAAACAATTAAGGCAGTTAACTACTAACTCCGGAGTAACCGTTTGATGCAGAGGTTCTATCGTAAAATACACTCTCCATTACAGAAACACTGCCTTAATCATAGCAGTGCCTTCCCTCAGCACCGTTTTGGTACTGGGAATACGTCCATCAGTTGAACAGCTCAAGTTGCAGGTACAAGGAAAGATAAGATTGTCTTTTACCTTATGAAACCCAATTAAAGAAATGTTCTTAAAAGGAAGGTTGTTAGCTGTTCTTTGAAATCAAAATTCTAAGATGTAAGAGAGACATATTGATTCTAATGCCATGTTCTGGCTCCCATCTACATTATTAGCATTGTATTCTGAAATACTATAGTCTGAAAATAATATCACGAATCTAAAAATCGTAATTTTTATACATAATGTTGTTATTAATAAATGACAAAGAATGGAGGATACTATATTAATGGACTGATGAAATGAAAGTCTGATGACTGTGACTAATAACTATGACCTTCAAATAATTGTTGTTTCACTTTGACCTAAAAATCAACGAAAATACTTTATTGAACAAAATGAAAGTGTCCTCTTGTCGTGGTTTGCGTAGCGTAAGCGTGATTGCGGTTACAACGTCGAAGCGGTGGAGGACGACGATTTCACTCAGCTTCTTCACACCTCTGAAAAATTAATACACGTCAAGCAATATGACAACTCTCAGAGCTCGCAGTGTCGTAAGGCCGGAAATTCTTGTATCCGTGACTTGTTGATTTGAGAGAGGACTCAACAGCGTTTAAGTGAAAAGCCACGCCACTTTCATGAGGGTTCAACACACTTTTGGGACCAGAACATTTTTTACAGCGGGTTCACCGACAATGCGTCCTCTGTTCAACAACTAGCCACTGTCAGCCTTTTCCGCCACAGTCGCGCATGGCACCACCAAGTATGCCAAGCAGTCATCAATTCTGATTCCTAGATTTCTTCAGTATTTTTCTCTTGTTTAAAGTATAAATTAAATCCTCAGGTTAGAGCAGTCGCTTACAATTTTATGAATAACTATTGCACTGTTTCCATCTTGTTTAAAATAATACAGAATGTAATAAACGAGTAATACAGAAGGACAAAGAAGAAGAAGAAGAAGTACTGAAGTTCACAAAAATGTATCTACTACCAACTTTCACATTGATGGTTTTCCGTAACAGTGTGCAAAAATGTAACAGGACGTAGAGACTGCTCCACTGAACAATTTGAGGTAGGGTACTTGGGGCCATAGAAGCCAGCTTAACGAGATGTGGAATTAAACTTGTTTACCGCTTTGTCCAGCATTATTGTTTTCCAGCTTACTTACAACTAACATGCGTACAAGCTTACATGTACTAGGCTATTTAGTTACATGTACATTCTTAATTTCCTGCAAGGTTCGTGAGGTTTGTGCAAAGAGCTCTACTTGACTTGTTGGAGAACGTATCCTTGGCTGTTCATGAGAGGATGTGGGTACAACGTGACGGTACACCACCTCGTTTCAGTGTGGATGTCTGGAACCATCTCAATGCTGTTATTACCTGGTCGTTGGATTAGAATAGGAGGTCCTATTCCGTGGCCTGTGAGGTCACCTAACCTGAATCCTCTCTGTTATTACCTATGTGTAAGAGATCCCAGTGGATACCGAAATGGAATTAGCTGCCAGATTTGTGGCTACCAGTGATGTGATTCTAAACAACCTGGGATATTTGTCAGGGTGTGTCATAATCTTGTTCGCCGATGCCATGTTTGCATTGAGGTTGATGGCCGTCACTTTCAGCACATTTTGTAAGATACAGTAAAAACGGTACATTCATTGTGCCACTGATGGTTGTTGCCGCTAACTTAAGTAATGTAAATAAAAAGAGCACACGTTAATGTGATTTTATTCCTATTCTCTCCTTAAGATGGTTCCTCTGACCCTAGATTTCGACCTCAAATTGTACATCGGAGCATCCTCAATGTCCTGTTAAACTTTGCATGCTTTTACGGAAACACCTTGCATAATTCTAAGATCAATCAGTCGATATTCGTAACGAAAGCATTTTTAAGAAAATTATTGTTTATGCGTATGTTATAGCTGTTAGACGTGCCCCACATTTTCTTGTATTATACCCAAATATGTAAAAACAAGAAAATGTCTCACGACAACAACTATACTTCTGTGAATCAGTTAGCGTATCTATTGTACCATATACTAAACAACAAAAAACCATTCAATATATTTACAATGTACATATAATTTTAACAAGCTTTGTATCAATCAATTATAATCTGAATGTGTAATGATCACATTCACTTTCCGTAGACGTAAAACTATCTAAATAAGTGCGTGTGTGTGTGTGTGTGTGTGTGTGTGTGTCTGAATCATGTGGACACTTATTTTACACTGCATATGTGTTCCATACATTTTAAGTGATACACTTTATAAATTGGCCAATTATTTTTACTTACAAATTAATTTATTTTCGAATATGTTAAATTTTTTCCTCCTTATCTTCTACAAACATATGCAGCACTTAATCAGAGTATACACAGACAAATAAATCAAAATTTAAGACATTTGATACTCACATTCTTCAATAGGATGACATACCTGGTAGCATCCATTGCTCCTATGTGTTATTTTCGTTTTTTTTTTTTGTTTTTTTTTTAGCTTTTCGCTATTTAATTTTAAATATTACTCGCAATATGTTAGCCGCTTTCAAAGTAATTTTTATTACAAACACATTTCTTTCTTATCATCATACCTCTATATTTCGCATTCCTATTTTATCATATCTTGCAAGACATAACTCAGATACTTGACAAAGACAATAACTGTGTGCACTCTTAGAAACATGACACCTCCAATTTTTCAGTATTTTTTCATACTTTTATACTGTAATATTTATCTTTTATTTATTCTAACTATTATTTGAAGTTTGGTTACTATTAGTCACAATTCTCGGTTCATATTTTCTTAGATCTGTAATATCCTCTACTCCTAATGGTTTTATCGATATAGGAAACCAGAAGTAGTACGCTCTGGTATTGGAGCAGTTCACAATTACAGATGGATCATTATGGACAAACATAAACTTACTTATGTCGTGGCTGATCTCGGTTGATTTTTTACGGGTCCGAACCAAAACCAGGTCAACAAATTTTAATTTTGTGCTGTTTACTTTTTCATTATGCCTATAGATTCTAGCTTCTGCTTGCTTATTCATCTTAGCCTTAAGCATCTTTTTCTGTTCACCAACAGTACTAGTTGTACATTGAGGAATTATATTAACTCCTCTACTAAACATTTGGATTTTCCTTCTCGCAAAACTTCTTCAGGAGAGAATCCTGTGTTCTCATGTTTTAAGAGCATTGATAATGCTTCAAATTTCTATACCTATTTGCCCCATGATCAGTGATTCTTTTTACAATATGTACAATATAACCCATTCATTTTACACCATTTACTGGCATAATTTCTACACCAGAATTATTTTAGCTTATTTCAAAAAATAAATTTCATACGGCATTTATTTGCGCTCCTGTAGCCAGCAAAAGAAATAAATGATTCCCATAGATCTCTACAGGAATTTAGGTCTGTGTTCAAGTATCCCACTTTCTGTTCTGTTCATCTTCCCACAACAAATTCTTTTCTGCTGCCCTTTGTCTTCACGAAATCCATCTGACTTATACTTCTTGCTCCTTGTCCAATGGTTCCTTCCTCTTTCTACCCTGTGCATTTTTCATTGCCCTTTATCTCTGTTGAATATTATGATCTCGATTATTGATTCTATCACCTTTAAATTCTATCTCTACTGGGTCTTCGTGAGTGACGGTAACCTTTGTAAAGGCATCTCGTAGTAAGCACTTTTTCCCTTGCATTCTAACTAGTCTCTGTTTCGCTCCCATTATACCTCTTTCACGAACTCACTCTCTTCTAGAATAAAATCATCAGAATCATAAATTACGTCATCATCTTCCAATCATGTGGAATCCTCAGTCACCTACGCCACTCGTGCCTAGACATTTCGATACAGGTGTCATCTGTTGGTAATCAGGGGAACCTTCCATGTTTGCGTGTACATTATTTTCATCTGTGCCGTCACTATTCGACTCCATCTTGAATTCTGTTACCAGTTCATTATCTCGATTTAAGTTACGGTTTCGACAATCTATTTCCCATCTTGTTATTGCATAAGTGCACTCCAGTAAAATTTTTCGCAACGTTTTAGGTAACTTTAATAAAATCTAGCATGAACACTTCAAGTTACGTCACTGTATAGACGTCAGTGTACAGTTAGGTATTACGAAACTTGCCACAATAGCCCTCTTTATGCAATAGATGGAAGGTTACGTGTAATCGATTACTGGAAAATCCTGTCACAGAAAAGCCACGTGCGACCGAACACTCACGACTTACGCAACAGAATTTCAGAAAAATTCTGTCACGTAAAATCACGTGTTACCGAAGGTTACACATAACATAGACTTATGAAATCGAAAATCCAGTCACAGGATAGCCAAGTGTCACCGAACCCTCACGATTTTATGTAAATTCATTTTGTGTTTCTAAATTACGACAAATAGCGTATAATCGCTTCAAATTTCATATTTGCCGCCGGCCGGTGTGGCCGAGCGCTTCTAGGCGCTTCAGTCTGGAACAGCTGCGACCGCTACGGTCTCAGGTTCGAATCCTGCCTCGGGCATGCAGGTATGTAATGTCCTTAGATCAGTTAGGTTTGAGTAGTTCTAAGTTCTAGGGGACTGATGACCTCAGATGTTAAGTCCCATAGTGCTCAGAGCCATTTGAACCATTTTTTCATATTTGCCAGTTATTATAAAACTGATATTCTGTGTGACCATTTCGTCTTGTAAATGTTTGTCGCATTGGTAATATCGTTAAAATTCACCAAATATGGTACAAATTTTTATACTGAATAACGAAAGCTATTGTTCCACATGATCAGCCGCTGCCCTTGAAGTTCGATGGTGCAGCTGCTTTCCGCTTAGCAATGGCACAAGACCTAGGCTGTAGCAGTAAACAAAAATGATACTCACAGGAGTACTTTTTCTGCGTATATTTGAGTAACAACAAAGTTTGTGACTGGTAGCGGTATCTTAAAAAAAAAAGAAACTTTACATAAGAACGATGTTATAATCACCCTCCTTCATAAACTTAATCGTGTACCTACATTGATAGCTGTTAAACAATTAAGGCAATTCCAAAGAATTAATCATAGCACTGATACCTTCAGTATCTGCTACTGTGAAAACATCCATCAGTTGAAAAGCTGATGTTGCAGGTACAGGAAAAGAGGGTATTGTGTCTTACCTTTCAAACCCTCTGAGAGAAATATTACGTCGAACTTCCTAAGGCGGCCAAACTCTGAAGGAGCGTATTTGATTTCACAAGTTACTGTGAATTTAAAATCAAGTTTGTTAATTCCACTTTGTACTTAGAATTCTAAGATGTAAGGAAGTCATGTTGATTCTAATGCCATGTTCTGGCAGCCATTTATAAGCTGCTTTACGTAATGAATTACTGAACATTATTAACTGGATTGTAAACTTCCAATTAGGAAAACTTACGTCATCAAACTGAAAAGCAAAGAAAACCAGTGCATAAATACTTGAAATTTCTGTTAAAACAAACTAAATTTTTAGCACTGTATTCTGTATTACTATAATGTGAAAAAATTATTACGATTCTAAAAATCGTAATTTTTATACAGTTTATTGTTATTAATAAATGATAAAGGTTAGAGTATAGTGTATTAATGGACTGATCAAAGGAAGGTGTAATCACTGTTACTAATTGACTATAGCTTGCAGATTAATTGTAATATCACTTTGACTTAATGTATCGGATACTCGTTAAACAGAAGTACTTTACTGAACTAAATGAAAGTCTTGCCTTGTGCTTTGCGTAGGCGGAAGCGTGATTGTGTTTGCGTTTTCGAGGCGGTGGTGGACGATGGTCTTCAACAGCATCTTCATATCTGATAAAATAATACACGCCAAGGAACATGATGATTCCGAGAGTCATTGGTCCAGCGGCTCCCATGCCTTCCACAGCGTCATAAGTCCGGAAATTAATGCATCTGCGACCTGATGATTGCCGAGACGGATTAACAGCGTATAAGTGAAGATCCACACCCATTTATTTAGATTCGACGCACTTTTAGCAGCAAATAATTTTGCAGACGCGGCCATAGACAATTATTCTATGAGGTAGAACCCCTTGTCATTATTTGCTTCCTTTGCTATGACACCATCGACTGCGTCAAGCCATCATCCAATAAGAGTGCCAGATTTTGGCGGTATTTATTTTTCTCTTAATTGAAATATACTTTAAACCTTACGAGTAAAGCAGTCAGAAATGTTAAAATGTGTGTGAAATCTTATGGGACTTAACTGCTAAGGTCATCAGTCCCTAAGCTTACACAATACTTAACCTAAATTATCCTAAAAACAAACACACACACCCATGCCCGAGGGAGGTTCCGAACCTCCGCCGGGATCAGCCGCACAGTCCATGACTGCAGCGCCTTAGAACGCGCGGCAGTAGAGCAGTCGCTTACAATCTGATAAATAACTATTACACTGTTTTCATCATTTTTAGATACGCATATAAAAATTAATACATCTCACCAGTATGCGAAGAGATCTCTGTTATACATACAATATAAAGATTAATCGATCAATATTTGTGTCGAAAGCCATTTTAAAAAAGTTATTGTCTATGTGTACGGTACAGTTGTTCGACTACATAGCTAAAAAGCTACTTAATGTTTATCTTGTTTGTGCCCACCTTGTTCTCAAGTAAATTTCTTATATTAAAAGAAAAGCCTCCAGTACAATCTTTCAGTAAACAACAAAAGCGAATTATAGAATTCTCTGAATACCAATCTTTATTTATTTATTTATTTATTTATTTATTTATTTATTTAACCTGGCAAGATTAGGGCCATCAGGCCCTCTCTTACATCTAACCAGGCATTCTACTTATTTTACATTCATATGTTTTAGTAGGCATGCTAAACTACATCTAGTACAAAAAGTGAAATAAACAATTTGAAAGGTACACCTGGAAAAATACATACATATAGAGTTTATATTCTTAGATCACAAGTACTGTTATAATTAGACATTATTGGACAGACAGATTTGAGATAGGAGTGCTGGCAGCAGGGAGTATGAGGGAGACTCATGGTGAAGGGAGGAGAAGAATAGAGAGACATGATGAAACATAATTAAGGAAATATAAAGGAAAAGAATATTGCTTGGCTAATAGAGATAGATGAAGAGGAAGGCATCTCAGGAGCAACATAGGAGACGCTAGCTTTGCTATTTGACAGATGAGGGGATTGTCCTTGCACATTAATTTTGTGGAGAACTTTATAAGGATGATAGTAGGAAATGCTTCAACTTCTTCTTAAAAGCAGCAGGAGATTGAATTTTGCGCAAGGTAAGGGGCAGTTTGTTCCAGAGGCGGACAGCGGCAACTGAGAAGGAGTTTGCAAAAGTTTTTGTTTTGTGAGTGGGCACAGTTAGGATACCAAATAAGAGTGACCTCGTGTTTCGATTATGATGACATGACAGGATTTTAATCTCTGAAGCAAGGTACTGGGGTGTTTGCGCCTCGAGGAGTCGGTGGAGTAGACATAGAGTGTGGTAGTCGCGCAATTTGTCCGGCCGCAGCCACCCTAGCTGGGAGTATGAAGCACTAACATGATCGTATCGGCGAATGTTGCAGGTGTAACGCACACAGGCATTCATGGTTAGCTCTAGCCGTCTTTTGTTTTCACTGCTCATGCCTTGTTGAATCACATCACAATAGTGGAGGTTCGGTAGAACGAGTGCTTGCACGAGCTGGCGTTTCAAGTCCTGTGGAAATATGTTCCGAAACTTTTTGAGAGCATAGAGACAAGCAGACGTCTTTCGGCACACTGCGACTGTATTCTCCGCCCAGTTGAGATGCTCATCCAAAGTTACACCCAAGTTCTTCACTGTTTTCTGATATGGTATTGGAGTACCGTCGAGCAGAATAGGAGGTAGCCGTTCGCGGAAATCTGAACTTATTAATTTCTGATGGGCTATTAAGATTACTTGCGTCTTTTTTGCATTTAGTTTAAGCCCCAGGTTTTTCGCCCATGTCACTACTGAAGACAGATCATCATTCATCTGAGCGATTGCAGTGTTTACATCTTCAGGTCTGACGCTTAGGTAGAGCTGGAGGTCGTCGGCATAGAAATGATATTTACAGGAGGACAGAACCGATGAAATATCGTTGACATATAAAGAAAACAAAAGTGGTCCTAAGACTGATCCTTGTGGCACTCCCGAGGAAACATGTTTCCAGGAAGATTTTTCATTTACGCAGACAACACATTGCTGTCTGTCTTTTAAGTAGCTTTCAAACCATCTCATTGCACTTTCAGAGAAATTAAGCTGTTGCATTTTTCTGAGCATTATGTCAAAGTTAACAGTGTCAAAAGCTTTGCTGAAGTCCAGTAGCGTCAATATTGTTGCCTTTCGATTGTCGATGGCATATTTCAGGTCATCAGTTACTTTAATTAGAGCAGTGTTTGTGCTGTGATGTTTACGGAAACCGGATTGAAATTTGTCATATAGGCTGAATTCATGCAAGTGTTCAGTGATTTGGTCATGAACAATATATTCAAGTGCTTTGGAAACAGCAGGCAGTATGCTAATTGGTCGGTAATCACTAGGCAGTTGCGGGTTTTCGATCTTAGGGATGGGTCGAATTAGGCTTCTTTTCCATGCAGTAGGATATATTCCGTTCACGAGGGAAAAATTAAATATGTCAGTTAAGACAGGCACTAAGATATCGGCAACATTCTTAATCATGGTTATACCGATACTGTCGTTGCCTATTGCATCAGAAGAGATTCTCATTATTGCTTTTCTTGCCGTATTTGTTGTTACATGTTTTAGATGGAAGGTATCGTTGTTAGTTATCCTGTTTAGGGATTCTTGTGGACGGTAATTATCAGCTGTGCTGGTATTCAGAGGTGCAGAGAAGAATTCATTTAATTCGTTAGCTGACACATGAAAAGTGGTTTCCGATTTTGCCTTTCCGACCCCCAAGCTACGGAGATTCTTCCATAGAGTCGTGGGCGTCAGATCGCTGCATACAAGGGAGCGAGCGTGCCTGATTTTAGCATTGCGAATGCATTGTTTCACTCTGTTCCGTAGCTTTCTATATTCTTCGAAACGCTCGGGTTTCGGATCTGCCTTGAAACGCCTGTGGGCAGCATCCCTATTAGTCATCATTTGACGTAATTCAGCTGTCAGCCATGGAGCAGGAGATTTTCTTACACGGATTGTGCGCACAGGTGCATGTTTGTCATAGAGGGCAGTGAGTTTATCACCAAGTTCATTAATTTTGCCGTCGATTGTGGGTTTTCTGATTATTTGATGCCATGAGATTTCTGAGCAATCGGCTGTTAGAGCGTCAAGGTCAATACGTTTCATGTTCCTACAAGTTATGTAACGCGATTTGATCCTTGGGGGCTGCACAGAGTAGGCCAGGAATATTACATCATGTGCTGAGAGGCCAGGGGCCGATGTTTGACCAACATCTCTTACTTTGTCAGTCTGTTTCGTTGCGATTACGTCTATAAGAGTATGACTGTGCGCCGTATGGTGTGTAGGTTGTAATGGAAGAATGTTCATGCTATTGCAACTAAACAGTCTTCTTAGGTTTATTGCGGAGGGAGTGTCTCTTAGCAGGTCTATGTTCAAGTCACCCATTACGATGTGAATGTAATTCCGACTGGAAGGAACTCATTGAGCTTATTTTTGGCGGCTTGTACACGACGCCAGTCAAGAATTTCCGACTTTGTATATTTATTTCAATGAACATGAATTCAGCCTCTTTTTCTTCAGCAGGATTTGACGTACATAAGACTTTCGCTTTGAGATCTGTTCGTATATACGCGCCGACCCCGCCACCTCGCTTTTTTGATCTGTCTGCCCTAAGAAATGTGTACCCTGGGAGATGAATAGATGCAGAGGATATGTGTGGTTTCAACCACGTTTCGGATAAGAGGATTACGTGGTAGTTTAATTGGTTGAAGAGGAGGCTAAGTTCTTCGTAATGTGCAGGTAAAGACTGGATGTTGCAGTGAGCTGCTAAAAGCTCTTGACGCGTTCCGCTGAGCAGCCTGAACTAGGGTGGCAGACTGGTTTGTCCCTTTGTTAGGCACTACCTGCCGCGAGGGGCACTGGCCGCTGCTTCCGCCAAGTGACATAACACAGGGGTGTCCGAGATTTTGCGCGCCCTGTGTGTGACACCGCGAGTGCCGAAAGAAAGGCGACTGCTAGAGATTTCCTGAGGTTGCGGGAGTATAGAAAATGGATTAGTGGTATTCGGTGCAAGGAGAATATGACCAAAATAGTGACGGCTGTGTGTCACTGTGTATCCTCTGTCGTACGAGGAGAAATGTAATTAGCGTATTCGAAACAGCTTAGGGTGGAAATAAGGGAAAAGGGAGTGATTTAAGAGGCCGATGCTGCCAGCAGAGAGAAGTAAGCTTAATAATTAATAGATTATCGTAGGAAGCTAGAATTAAATTGAAATTTACTAAAGTGATGCTGGTAGTGATTATCGTAGGAAGCTACAATTAGATTGAAATTTGCTAAAGTGATACTGATAGTGATTTTTGTTATGAACAATTTAAACCGAAGAGATGGGTGATTAATGAACTAAAGGAGAAACTAATAATTGCAATAGAACTAATTCAGAACGGAAGAGAATAAACTGAGAAAATGAAAAAAAGTATTAGCAGTAACTAAAATTAAGTAATGGTTAGAGCTACCGACACAAAAAAATAGTGAAAAGTTAATACAGTTACAAAAACAATTAGTTGAATGTACAAATATGGGTATAATTAAAAAATTAATAAAATTACAAGACTATATCTGAGTATAGGGCTGTTACAATTTGCAAATGGTGTTAAGTTTGCACTTTTGGCTCGAGTAGCTTCACTTAATACTATTCAGTTCTGTCATGTTTGTGACTGTCTTCTTTCCAGCTGCTGTCTTAATGATTACTCTGCCATCCTGAGTCCACACATTCTGAAGACCGAAATGGGATATGGCACTGTTTAAAATCTTTAGCCGTTCGTGTGTCAGATCTTCCCTTATTGTAAGCCCTGTCCTTGCTAACTTCTTCTTCTGGGTAAAGATCTCTGCCCGTTTTCGGTACGAGATAAATTTAATTATTATTGGACGAGGTTTGGTGGCACCTGGTAGTTTTCGTCCCACCCGATGGCTCCTGTCAATGTCTGCCTTGGTCACTTCTACGCCTAATTTTTCACGCGCAACCTGTATAAGCAGGTTGTCCGTGTCTTCTTCTTTATTTTCTACTACTCCAAACAGTCGTAGACTATTTCGCCTTTGGTACTGTTCTAGTTCGTCAGTTGCGGCAGATAGTTTCACTTCCAACTCTCGTGCCTTTTTCTCGTATTCAGACACAGACTTTTTTAGTGCTGTAATTTCGGCAGTATTGGCCTCAACAGTTTCACGCATTTTGGCCAATACTGCTGCCGTTACAGTATCTGATATAGTGCCTGCTATCAGATCGAGATTGTTTTTATCGCGAAGCGCAGCGTTTACCTCAGAGCGGACCAGCTCCGCTATGCCGGGAGCCGCGGCCGCACCTTCCGCCAAGAGCGGGCCCGCCGCACCTGCTGCTTCCCCGCTGCTGGACGCGCTGCTGTTGACTCTTCTGTTTACCATTTTCTCGAAGATATTGGCGGGGCACAGAAAAAAAAATAGCACTACTGCACAGAACACTGTTGTTTACACGATTTCCACTTGTACTAGACAACACCACCTGCGAGAACACCTTCGAATTCGACTAAATTTCGCGAGCCGAACTTAACACGTGTTACACTGCAGCCGCCATGACACTATATCTTTATACAAATGGTTGAAGGATATGGCCGTTCAGTACAGAATATAGAATCAAAACACCCTTCAGCATTCTAAATTTCCACTGTTTATTTTATTGAGCAACTAGTTTCGGCGATATATTACGCGATCTTCATGCGCCTTGACCGACGTGTAGGAAGATTCCCACCTTTGATCCAGTCAAACGAGGGGCCAACATTCAACGATTTATATCTGTAGGTTTTTGACACGGGGTCTCTGAGTCAAAAATCGATGGGTATCAGTCATTGAATGATGGCCGCTATTTGGACTTGGCCAGAGGTGGGAATCTTCATACACGTTGGTCAGGGGGCCTGAAGATGGAGTAATATCTAACCGACACCGGTTGCTCGATAAAATAACAAGTGGAAATTTAGACGGCTGAAAGATGCTTTGATTCGAGAATGGTTTAAATGACTCTGAGCACTATGGGACTTCACATCTGAGGTCATCAGTCCCCTAGAACTTAGAAATACTTAAACCTAACTAACCTAGAGACATCACACACATCCATGCCCAAGGCTGGATTCAAACCTGCGACCGTAGCGGTCGCGCGGTTCCAGACTGAAGGCCCTAGAACCGCTCGGCCACACCGGCCGGCGATTCGAGAATTACAGAATTTGTTCCGTCAGGACTGGCGACCATTTTCACTCATCGCCGCTGATTCTGTGTAATGTCCCAAAGCAGCTGACATGACCAATGCCTTTCTACTCCTTTCTTGTCTCCACCCTGCACCTTCAATTTACATCAGATATGATACACTGATTACTAGTGTATCTAAACAGACGAAATAGCTAAAACATTTCAGAACAGACGGCGTCTACAGACAACACGCAGAAAACACGAGTTACCTCGAGATGCATCCGTAACAGGTGGCACGCAAAACACGAGTAAACTAAGTATTCTTTTGCAAGAATGTTAAGAGTGGTAACTGTGAAAAGCAAAGAACTGTTTCCCATCGGAAGTTTAAATTAGATATAATGCAATTCCTCTCATAAAGTTGAACATTCGTGGTGACATATGATATTAAGTGTGGTAGCACTGCGTGGAATACTCTACAGACTGTAAAAAGTTTCAAATTTCTCTCTGTCTCTCTCTTTGTCTCTCTCTGTCTTTCCCCCTTTATGTATGGGTTTTTTCCATGGTGTGCTGCCGAAAACTGGTTACTTCTGGTTTGAGGAAACACGATGAATCTGCGGCCTAACTTTCATCTCCCTCCAAGTCAAAAGCTTTCTCCGATACTTACGTCTCCGCTGGGCAAGTTAAACTGCCGCAACTTTTAAATTAAACTCCCGAAAAACTAGTCTGCAGGAACTGCAGAAGCTAAATCCAAATCGGAAGAATTTTATTAATTGCTTTCTCTAATGATTAAATATTTTAAGGAATAGAAAATAGCGATTTATCAACTGAATACTGTTCAATTAGAGCTATGTCACATAAATGCTCTTCTTACATAATTCTTTAAACAACTCCGTTATTCTCACACGGAAAACAAGAGGCTATGGTTCAAATGGCTCTAAGCACTGTGGGACTTAACATCTGAGGTCATTAGTCCCCTAGAACTTAGAACTACTTAAACCTAACTAACCTACGGACATCACACACATCCATGCCCGAGGCAGGATTCGAACCTGCGACAGTAGCGGTCGCTCGGTTCCAAACTGTAGCGCCTAGAACCGCTCGGCCACCCCGGCCGGCCAAGAGGCTATAAAAACATGAGTGTGACGTAACATAGCGATGATAGAAAACGAAAACTAAAAGAATTAATGAGCTAACAGATCTCTTTAAAAAATCGTCAGCACCTCACAGAAGAGCGAATATGTCATGTTTCACTTATTTCTCGTTGGGTTAACACAGTTTTCTGCGTGAAACTGAAATCTTATATGCACTGTTACCTTTGCTACTATCGCAGATAGTCACAGGTTTGACAGACATTGTAATTGTACTCCCCTGTTAGGACGTCACTTCTTCCAAACATTTTCACCGCCAATAATGTAAAGCTAGAAGGACGCCCTGATGATACACTCATGTTCAGAAAAATCAGAACACCTTGAACGACTAGAGATAGGACGTGTATATTCACAAGACATGTACATTAGTATGTTCTGCAGAAACGATTAGCATTTCAGTCACCTCGGCTCAGCAAGTGTCCAGTTACCTAGTAGACACTAGGTCCGCCATTGGCCTTGACAACTTGTTCCATGCGTGGTGGCATCGACGCGTGTAAGGTGCGATTGTCATCCTGTGGTATACCCATCCATGATGCATTCACCTGGTTCCAAAGTCCATCTCTGGTGGTTGGCAATGGGTCACAGGGCTACACCTGTCGTTTTACCATACTCCACACATTTTCGATTGGCGATGAGTCTGGTGATCTGGCAGTCCATGGCAAAAGGCTGACATCCTGTGACACCAAGAAGGCACGCTTCATGCAAAACCATGTGTCATGCATTGTCTTGCTGAAAAATAGCGTCTGGGGTTTTGTGCAAAAAGGTTATGACTACCGGTCGCAGGATGTCATTCACAAGGGTCTTAATGGTCACAGTACACTAGACACGCACCAACTCTGACTTGTGGTTGTACCCAATACCACACCACACCATAAGGACTTGAGTTGGCGCTGTATGTCTTGTGCAAATGCAATCATTGTGATCCCTCTCGCCACCTCCCCCCCCCCACCCTCCCCCCGTCCGCGGCGAACCAGAATGCGGACATCATTTTCAAACAAACAGAACTTGGATTCGTCCACAAACACTATGTCATTCCTGTCCCAGTGATGTCGTTCCATACTCCATTGGCGTCTAGCATGATTCTGCACATATATCAAAGGTAGGCGGAAAAGTGGACGATGCCCACGTAACCAATGCCGTAATAAACGGTGACAGACTGTCATCCCTGATAGTGTATGATGTATTACACTGTTCTGCCACAGCTGGGGAGGACGCAGACCTATCCTGTAATCCCATTTGGATGAGGTTTCGGTCGTCTTGCGAGATGGTCTGTGTAATGTGACCTGACCCTAACCTATTTAGTGTTCTGCAGCCTTCCGTGAACCATTCTGCACACACCCGTTGTACTACTGAAACACTTCGTCCCACACGAGCAGCAATTTACCGGATGCACGTATACATTCTCTCAGGTCAATAATGCACCCTCTTTCAAACTCACTGATTTGACGGTACGGTTCACGTACACGTCCACGAGGCATCCTGCACATCTGCTGAAGTCACACTGATCCATTAACTTCGGTTTATAGAAATAACGAGTGCCGCAGGCACATTTTATCGGTTGGTGGTGTTGCGCCGTAATATCGATGTTGACCTTGAACCTGCAGGCCGACATGGTTCAAATGCTAATCATTTCTGCAGAAGATACTAATGTACGTGTACGTGTCCTGTGAATATAAACGTCCTATCTCTAATCTTTGAAGATGTTCTGTTTTTTCTGAACATGAGTGTAGTTTCCTATATGTACGATGGTTATTACTAAAGAAATGATGCGTAATCACGCATTCACTCTTGCCATGTCTTTCAGCAAGCTGCATAACATTTTTATTGCAGAATGCTCATGAGTTTTTTTTTTGTTTTGCATGGCACTATCACAGTACAGGCCTACATTGATGTTTTAAGCAACTCCTTGCTTCCTATTGTTGAAGAGAAATTCGGGGATGTCGATTGCATCTTTCAACACGGTCGAGCACCTGTATAATGCATGGCCTGTGGCGGAGTGTTTACTCGACAATAACATCCCTGTAATGGACTGGTCTGCATAGAGTCCTGACCTCAATCCTATAGAATACTTTTGGGATGTTTTGGAACGCCAACTTCGTGCTAGGCCTCACCGACCGATATCGATACCTCTCCTCAGTGCAGGACTCCGTGAAGAATAGGCTGCCATTCCCCAAGAAACCTTCCAGCACCTGATTGAACGTATGTTTGGGAGAGTGGAAGCTGTCATCAAGGCTAAGGGTGGTCCAACACCATACTGAATTTCATCATTACCGATGCAGAGCGTCACGAACTTGAAAGTTTGTAAGCCATTTTCAGCCAGGTGTCCGGATACTTTTGATCACATAGTGTATTGTCTGTCCCACCCACCACTGATTGCCATACACACAAGAAATGAAGTGACTCATTACAAAGTCTTCTGATGTGTACTGTGGTCTCTGCGTTTGACACACAGTAGCAGGCTGCATTTCGTGGAGGACCGTTCTTGCAATGTACGTGCCACTCCGGGATGCAACCTAGTAATGACTTTATTGAATTCTTACCAAAGGCTTCATAGCAGACCACTTTTCTTTCTTTTTTTAAATGGAATTGCCTTAATGTACTTTCATTTAGAATTAAGTGTTTCATGTTTGTTACTAATGTTGCTATTGTGTGTACAAATCCAGTAGCATCTCTTACAGCATCAACAGCTTCATGCTGGAGATTAGATCTTGTTGCAAGACGTTTACAGAGATCTCCTACCCCATCACATGCACTTTCTCCATGTCCTGTTGCTGAAAATATCCATTTTTGCCTTAATTCCTGTACTACAGTGTTGGGCAAGCTCATAAAGCTGAAAGCGGTTTTTAAAATGAGATGCTGCACCATCAGTCACATACACATATTTAGGAAATGCGTGGCCTCTAGATACTATTTCTCCAATTATCATGCTGACAGCATAGCACTCATGTGCACTGTAATGAATAACATCAATAGCAAAGCAGTGTGATGTTCCAAGAAAGTAAGCAACACATGTGATACCTGTGGTAACCCTGAATTTCGTTCTGCAAAGCAACGGACCATTTCTCAGCAAAGACGAAATGAAGAATTTATGTGTCAGTATTCTGGGATTTGGCTCATTTTACTTCTGTTATGGACTGTCTCTGAATCCTCCAGATATGATGGTGAGCTATTCCTATCGTGACCCAATGCGTTACCTCTGTAACAAACTTCTCTGGCTCTACTGTCTTGTTCAGTAACTCTCCTCCCTCCGACAATGCATAGGTTACGTCATTGTCAGTATCCTGTAGGTGTAATGCTTCAACAGGAATCATTTCAGCACCAGGACACATTACACACTCCTGCAATCAACATTTATCTTGCAGCTCTTGAGATATACGCAAAAGCATCAAGTCCATCTGTGTGTACAGCTTTCCTGTAACACTGCTTGTGGCCAAACAAACAAGTTTCAAATTAGCGCAGTAAATACATGTGCATCCTCCCTTTAGTGACTGGCATTTTACCGACTTGGTCGTAAGGAGTAGAATTTTGTGAGACCACTTTTTAAATTCGGGTTATCCTTTGTCAATAGGAGATACGCTTCTCTTATTTAGCTTGTCACATATCTTTTTACCTTTTGAAACGTCCCCTTACAAGGGAACCTCCCCATCGCACCCCGCTCAGATTTAGTTATAAGTTGGCACAGTGGATAGGCCTTGATAAACTGAACAAAGATCAACTGAGAAAACAGGAAGAAGTTGTGTGGAACTGTGAAAAAATAAGCAAAATATACAAACTGAGTAGTCCATGGGCCACATAAGCAGCATCATGGAGAACGTGAGCCCAGGAGCGCCGTGGTCCCGTGGTAGCGTGAGCAGCTGCGGAACGAGAGGTCCTTGGTTCAAGTCTTCCCTCAAGTAAAAATTGTACTTTCTTTATTTTTGCATAGTTATTATCTGTCCGTTCGTACATTGACTTCTCTGTTCACTGTAATAAGTTTAGTGTCTGTGTTTTGCGACCGCATCGCAAAACCGTGCGATTAGTAGACGAAAGGACGTGCCTCTCCAGTGGGAACCGAAAACATTTGATCGCAAGGTCATAGGTCAACCGATTCCTCCACAGGAAAACACATCTGATATATTCTATACGATACTGGTGACGGCATGTGCGTCACATGACAGGAATATGTTGTCGACCCACCTAACTTGTACACTTGGCGAATGGGTAAAAAGATTCTTCTGCCTTGCCCGATTTAGGTTTTCTTGTGGATTTGATAATCACTCCCAAAAAAGTGATGAAAACATAAGAGTTTGTCACATAAACTGAAAATAAAAAATTAAACTGTTCACTCGATGGAAGATTTGAACCAATGAGCTTTCGTTCCGCATATGCTCACGTTACCACGAGACCACGGCGCTCCTGCGTTCCCCGTGTCCTTGATGTTGCCTATCTTCCCATGAACTACTCAGTTTGTATATTTTGCTTATTTTTTCACAGTTCCACACAAGTTCTTCCTGTTTTCTCAATTGATCTGTGTTCAGTTTTTCAAGGCCTATCCACTGTGCCAACTTATAACTAAATCTGAGGGGGGTGCGATGGGGAGGTTCCCTTGTTAGAAGAATTTATACATGACTGTGCTTAAACTGACACACAATATTTTTAGCGCAACGCAATCTGACTTTCAAAAATCCCTACAAAAAATGGTCCTGACTAACATTAACCTATACGTTTCACAAATCGCTTACCTCACAAAAATCTTGGTTACTCGAACTACTGCAATACAGCGAGTACCACTACTGCCAGCTAAATAAAAGATTCAAACTACGGAAGGCACTAACTACTGATAGGCATAGTTAGCAAATGAAAGATTTTAATAGAGAACAAACAATGTATTTACCTTAATATCATCAAAAGTTATAATATATATAGCAGTTCATGACATCCAGTCTTACAAATTTCAAAACTCCGCCATTTCTTTCCCCACATCCACCACTGCTGGCGGCTCACCTCCAACTGCGCAACGCTACGCGCTGTTAACAGTCAACTGCCCAACGCTACAATGGCAGACAACAATGCAAACTAGCCACAGACTACACACAGCACAGCCAGTGATTTTCATACAGAGCGCTACGTAACATTGCCAATAAGAAAACATAAACAGCCTACTTACACTTTTTAATTTTTTCACCGTTTTCGCTAGCAGAGATAACACCAGCCTGATTCTCACTTTGCCTGCTGCAGTCTTTGTCATCACTTACGTAATATTCCAGAGCAACAGTAAACGTATCATCTTGCGACGGATGCACAAATACCTTTCTCATTCTCTATTTTATGAGCTTTTGAAATCAAATAATGGGAGTAAGTGGGTACGTATTTCTGAATCTGCTGCATAGAGTAGGTACCTGGTATCAGTGTCGGTAACTCTACCTTCTCAGTGCAGGCGGCTGCTTATGTAGCAGTATTTAGGTTTTGAAACCACACATCTCATTTCATGCACATATCACTATCTTCAGGTTCTGCCCCAAGTGCATCCACATACTCTTCACAAAGTTTTGAAGCTGTAGTTTGTGTAAACTTGTTTCAATTTCTTACAGTTTTCTATTTACATACTGTTTTCTTCTTGTGCATCTTACCTTTCCTGGACGTTTAAAGTGGGATATACACTCCTGGAAATTGAAATAAGAACACCGTAAATTCATTGTCCCAGGAAGGGGAAACTTTTTTGACACATTCCTGGGGTCAGATACATCACATGATCACACTGACAGAACCACAGGCACATAGACACAGGCAACAGAGCATGCACAATGTCGGCACTAGTACAGTGTACACTCCTGGAAATGGAAAAAAGAACACATTGACACCGGTGTGTCAGACCCACCATACTTGCTCCGGACACTGCGAGAGGGCTGTACAAGCAATGATCACACGCACGGCACAGCGGACACACCAGGAACCGCGGTGTTGGCCGTCGAATGGCGCTAGCTGCGCAGCATTTGTGCACCGCCGCCGTCAGTGTCAGTTTGCCGTGGCATACGGAGCTCCATCGCAGTCTTTAACACTGGTAGCATGCTGCGACAGCGTGGACGTGAACCGTATGTGCAGTTGACGGACTTTGAGCGAGGGCGTATAGTGGGCATGCGGGAGGCCGGGTGGACGTACCGCCGAATTGCTCAACACGTGGGGCGTGAGGTCTCCACAGTACATCGATGTTGTCGTCAGTGGTCGGCGGAAAGTGCACGTGCCCGTCGACCTGGGACCGGACCGCAGCGACGCACGGATGCACGCCAAGACCGTAGGATCCTACGCAGTGCCGTAGGGGACCGCACCGCCACTTCCCAGCAAATTAGGGACACTGTTGCTCCTGGGGTATCGGCGAGGACCATTCGCAACCGTCTCCATGAAGCTGGGCTACGGTCCCGCACACCGTTAGGCCGTCTTCCGCTCATGCCCCAACATCGTGCCGCCCGCCTCCAGTGGTGTCGCGACAGGCGTGAATGGAGGGACGAATGGAGACGTGTCGTCTTCAGCGATGAGAGTCGCTTCTGCCTTGGTGCCAATGATGGTCGTATGCGTGTTTGGCGCCGTGCAGGTGAGCGCCACAATCAGGACTGCATACGACCGAGGCACACAGGGCCAACACCCGGCATCATGGTGTGGGGAGCGATCTCCTACACTGGCTGTACACCACTGGTGATCGTCGAGGGGACACTGAATAGTGCACGGTACATCCAAACCGTCATCGAACCCATCGTTCTACCATTCCTAGACCGGCAAGGGAACTTGCTGTTCCAACAGGACAATGCACGTCCGCATGTATCCCGTGCCACCCAATGTGCTCTAGAAGGTGTAAGTCAACTACCCTGGCCAGCAAGATCTCCGGATCTGTCCCCCATTGAGCATGTTTGGGACTGGATGAAGCGTCGTCTCACGCGGTCTGCACGTCCAGCACGAACGCTGGTCCAACTGAGGCGCCAGGTGGAAATGGCATGGCAAGCCGTTCCACAGGACTACATCCAGCATCTCTACGATCGTCTCCATGGGAGAATAGCAGCCTGCATTGCTGCGAAAAGTGGATATACACTGCACTAGTGCCGACATTGTGCATGCTCTGTTGCCTGTGTCTATGTGCCTGTGGTTCTGTCAGTGTGATCATGTGATGTATCTGACCCCAGGAATGTGTCAATAAAGTTTCCCCTTCCTGGGACAATGAATTCACGGTGTTCTTATTTCAATTTCCAGGAGTGTATATCCACCTTTCGCAGCAATGCAGGCTGCTATTCTCCCATGGAGACGATCGTAGAGATGCTGGATGTAGTCCTGTGGAACGGCTTGCCATGCCATTTCCACCTGGCGCCTCAGTTGGACCAGCGTTCGTGCTGGACGTGCAGACCGCGTGAGACGACGCTTCATCCAGTCCCAAACATGCTCAATGGGGGACAGATCCGGAGATCTTGCTGGCCAGGGTAGTTGACTTACACCTTCTAGAGCACGTTGGGTGGCACGGGATACATGCGGACGTGCATTGTCCTGTTGGAACAGCAAGTTCCCTTGCCGGTCTAGGAATGGTAGAACGATGGGTTCGATGACGGTTTGGATGTACCGTGCACTATTCAGTGTCCCCTCGACGATCACCAGTGGTCTACGGCCAGTGTAGGAGATCGCTCCCCACACCATGATGCCGGGTGTTGGCCCTGTGTGCCTCGGTCGTATGCAGTCCTGATTGTGGCGCTCACCTGCACGGCGCCAAACACGCATACGACCATCATTGGCACCAAGGCAGAAGCGACTCTCATCGCTGAAGACGACACGTCTCCATTCGTCCCTCCATTCACGCCTGTCGCGACACCACTGGAGGCGGGATGCACGATGTTGGGGCGTGAGCGGAAGACGGCCTAACGGTGTGCGGGACCGTAGCCCAGCTTCATGGAGACGGTTGCGAATGGTCCTCGCCGATACCCCAGGAGCAACGGTGTCCCTAATTTGCTGGGAAGTGGCGGTGCGGTCCCCTACGGCACTGCGTAGTATCCTACGGTCTTGGCGTGCATCCGTGCGTCGCTGCGGTCCGGTCCCAGGTCGACGGGCACGTGCACTTTCCGCCGACCACTGGCGACAACATCGATGTACTGTGGAGACCTCACGCCCCACGTGTTGAGCAATTCGGCGGTACGTCCACCCGGCCTCCCGCATGCCCACTATACGCCCTCGCTCAAAGTCCGTCAACTGCACATACGGTTCACGTCCACGCTGTCGCGGCATGCTACCAGTGTTAAAGACTGCGATGGAGCTCCGTATTCCACGGCAAACTGGCTGACACTGACGGCGGCGGTGCACAAATGCTGCGCAGCTAGCGCCATTCGACGGCCAACACCGCGGTTCTTGGTGTGTCCGCTGTGCCGTGCGTGTGATCATTGCTTGTACAGCCCTCTCGCAGTGTCCGGAGCAAGTATGGTGGGTCTGACACACCGGTGTCAATGTGTTCTTTTTTCCATTTCTAGGAGTGTAGTAGAGCCTACAGCATAAATTCTAACATTCAATGCATCAACACCTTCAGACCCAGGAATATAAACATCTGTACTGTCTTCTTTAGTTTCTCATTCGGGTGGTGGTGATCGTGCAGGTGGGTTGTCACTAAATTTCTTCTTATAGCGAGTGTAGCATTTCCTGCGCAGTGGATGTGATGCTAATACCGCTACTTGAGGACCAAGATATTTCTGCAATACCTCTGACAGATTTCCAACAACTATGAAGGGTTTTTCACCTTTTTTAAACACCAACTTCTTGAGTCTTTTTTCATAGTCCACACACCTCACTCTTTCACTACAGTATTTCCTCACTGATATTGTATCTATCAAAAAGTCCAAACCAAACACAAGACTCGATGCAGAATGGCTGATGTTGAAGTTCTCACTCGTTTCTTGTAAACAGAACAGCTCTGGAAACAGTGTTGCTAACATGAATATTTGACACTAGAACTTCAGTGATGCAAAATACGCAGAATGTTGAAACATTTCTAACACTTTACACAGAAAAATATTGCCCACTGTGTGCTCACTGACTACTAACATATTAACCAAACAATATTTTGTGTGATTCTCAAAAGTTTTCGGTTGGTGCTTTGGAGTAAATAATTTGTAAAAGCTCGTAAAAATGCAATTTTTTCATTTTTAGTAATAAAAAATGGCTCTGAGCAATATGGAACTTAACATCTGAGGTCATCAGTCCCCTAGAACTGAGAACTACTTAAACCTAACTAACCTAAGGACATCACACACATCCATGCCCGTGGCAGAATTCGAACCTGCGACCGTAGCGGTCGTGCTATTACAGACTGTAGCGCCTAGAACCGCTCAGCCACCCCGGCCGGCTTTTAGTAATAATTATTTACATAATACAGATAGCTGGAGCAGAGAAGATACTCTTTATAATTACATCAGTAGTATCTGGTAATAAGACAGAAAAGATAGCGTTCTGTGACTTTCCAAATTAGAAAAAAAATTTCTTTAATTCGAAAAAGTAACTTATATTTCATATTTTCGTCTTAAATTTGTAAGTTAAAGGAAGCTCATAAATGTGGGGGTATCAACTAAATTTCATCACACTAAGATGTAGCTTTAACACAAAACATATGCCAAGTCTCCAGTACTTTTGGTTTATTACTTATATGATTTTTTGTTCTCTACTGTTTTAAGAATTATTTACAAAACATACATTTTTCATAGATCCGTAAGATTTACAAAAATTAAGATAAAACGAAAATACTTTTATATCTTTAACTTACGACATTGAGGTCTAATATTTATATTTTTACAGAGAAATTCTTGACTACGAGTTGACATTACCTTTATGATTTGAGATAAAATCACCCTGCAGTTAAATCATATTTGTTTAACATGGTTCCTATTTATTTGACGACGTTTCCATAGCACAAATTTATTCATGTGAAAAAACACATATTGTATAAATAAAACGTGGGAAAAGAAAGATCTTACAATATCTCATAAATTATGTACTCATTTATGATTCACAAATTTCCATTGTCATATTTCCCTTTGCAAACTTCAACATAGGAACATAATCCATCTGTTACTTTCAAAGAGTAAAATATAGAATATTCATCCCATTTGAATACAAATTAGTACAAACTGCAACGATATTCTATCAACATGTAAAGCTAGTCTTCAGCTCACGGAAAAATGTCATTATGGTAAAAAAGAAAATATTTATCATACTAAATATCCCAGTTGCTCTTGTGCACTCTGCTTAACAGATACACATTCAACACTTGGACTTTACAGCTATGTGTGTTCGAATGTTTAAATAACCAGTCACTGCCGTTGCTTTTCCTGGGAGACTTCACAATCAGCGGCCAGGCAGGCCAGTTGTCTATCCGTAAAATTCCCCTGTAAGTGGCAGAAAAACGTTTAGGTGGCGTGGCGCAAGACGCCAGCCCAGAGCAAGGGCGAGTGTGGTTGCCTCATGCCAAGCACACAATGCTGCACTGTCTCAGTTTCTACGTGTTCAGAAGCGTGAAAAACAGAGCAAAATTTGTCAAAATTAATCACCGTTAAGACCTACACCGAGAACTACTCCACACTATTTGTTGAGCCGAAGCCTAGAAGGCTCATCTACAAATATCCGTGTCTTCGCTAGGTGCTGGCCTATAGAACGATCGCATACTTGACAGTTTCCGAGTTCTAAACTACATGTAAGAGTATGGGTTAACCTTGGCATATCCAAACACTGACGCAAATGAAACACTGACCTAATACCCAAATTTTTAACCTGGAAATGCCGTGAATCACAGTGCAATCCTACTAAAATATGCAGGAAAGAGAAGCACATATTAAGATAATGTAAATTTAAGAGAAACAGTGCAGCTCATTAGATAACATTTTATTAAACGATAATTACTAAATGTGGACCAGTTAAGCATTAAATTACATACACCATATTTCATGGTGCTTCGATAGCTCGGTGGTAGAGCCATTGCCCCTGAAAAGCATTTTTTACCATGCCTCATTTGAATGCTTTAATGAAGGGCCTCATCTAATTACAAAAGGGAACTAGCGGTCCGTATAATAATTTGGTGTATTGTCATAAGACGTCAGGCAACATGGTTTACCCATTGAATCAAATATACAAACATTTAATAAAATGACAAATTATAATTATGAACTATAGCCTTTGCACAGATGTATGGACCCATGAAAACGTAATAGGAAACTATACCACAGATATAGCCAATGACTGCAGAAGTGGTTAGTTTTTTAAAGAAAGAACCCTGGAAAACCAAGTATGAATATCAGTTGATTCGCCAGAGTGTAAACTGGTTGGAACTGGCTTGCTAGAAATCTTAAAACTGCACAATTAAACCCTGATAGAATTTAACTAGCTTCATGTCTACCTCTGCTCAGTGACTGCATTGAGGGCTCATGCCTACCACTCACTGACAGTGCAATTTTTGGTGACAGCTACAATAGCTATTGGAAATTCTGGCTCCAACTCAACCTCTTTACTCTGCTCTTAGTTGGAGACATCTCTCATTTCCACAAATACATTACTGGCCATTAAAATTGCTACACCAAGAGGAAATGCAGATGATAAACGGGTATTCATTGGACAGATATATATTACACTAGAACTGACATGTGATTACATTTTCACGCAATTTGGGTGCATAGATCCTGAGAAATCAGTGCCCAGAACAACCACCTCTGGCCGTAATAACGGCCTTCATACCTCTGGGCATTGAGTCAAACAGAGCTTGGAGGTACAGCTGCCCATGCAGCTTCAACACGATACCACGGTTCATCAAGAGTAGTCACTGGCGTATTGTGATGAGCCAGTTGCTCGGTCACCATTGACCAGACGTTTCCAGTTGGTGACAGATCTGGAGAATGTGCTGGCCAGGGCAGCAGTCAAACATTTTCTGTATCCAGAAAGGCCCGTACAGGACCTGCAACATACGGTCGTGCGTTATCCTGATGAAATGTAGGGTTTCGCAGGGATCGAATGAAGGGTAGATCCACGGGTCGTAACACATCTGAAATGTAACGTCCACTGTTCAAAGTGCCGACAATGCGAATAAGAGGTGACCGAGACGTGTAATCAATGGCACCCCGTACCATCACGCCAGGTGATACGCCAGTATGGCGATGACGAATACCCGCTTCCTGTGTGCGTTCACCGCGATGTCGCCAAACAAGGATGCGACCATCATGATGCAGTAAACAGAACCTGGATTCATCAGAAAAAAATGAGGTTTTGCCATTCGTGCACCCACGTTCGTCGTTGAGTACACCATCGCAGGCGCTCCTCTCTGTGATGCAGCGTCAATGGTAGCCGCAGCCATGGTCTCCGAGCTGATAGTCCATGCTGCTACAAACGTCGTCGAACTGTTCGTGCAGATGGATGTTGTCTTGCAAACGTCCCCATCTGTTGACTCAGGGATCGAGACGTGGCTGCACGATCCGTTACAGCCATGCTGATAAGATGCCTGTCATCTCGACTGCTAGTTATAGGAGCCCGTTGGGATCCAGCACAGCGTTCCGTATTATCCTCCTGAACCCACCGATTCCATATTCTGCTAACAGTCATTGGATCTCGACCAATGCGAGCAGCAATGTCGCGATACGATAAACCACAATCGCGATAGGCTACAATCCGACCTTTATCAAAGTCGGAAACGTGATGGTACGCATTTCTCCTCCTTACACGAGGCATCACAACAACGTTTCACCAGGCAACGCCGGTCAACTGCTGTTTGTGTATGAGAAATCGGTTGGAAACTTTCCTCATGTCAGTACGTTGTAGGTGCCGCCACCGGTGCCAACCTTGTGTGAATGCTCTGAAAAGCTAATCATTTGCATATCAAAGCATCTTCTTCCCGTCGGTGAAATTGCGCGTCTGTAGCACGTTATCTTCGTGGTGTAGCGATTTTAATGGCCAGTAGTGTTGCGAGGTGCCGGGGCTAGTAGTGTATTTATCACTAAATTCTACTAGAATCCACATGTGTAAATCATGCTCTAAGCCCCCCTATTCTAACTCCGACTTTTGCTGTTGCACAAGGATAAAACAAACACGCGAACTGACTCTAATCAACCCTGCTAGTGGAGTAGAAGAGAGTTTGGCACCTGCAATAATTTAATTTGATAAATAAGTTAAATAAACAAAGGTTTCATTAGCATAGTGAGGAATGATAGGGTTGCTCTATTGATTAACAGAAAGAAAGTTCTGTCCAAAATAACAATATGATTTATTAAGATTAAACGCAGAATAGTAAAAGAGACACAGGAAATATAAAACATCAAATTGGCTAAAATTGGAGATTCATACAAACACAGTAAAGGTGAAGTTGTCCCTAACTTAGATCGTGAGGTTTAAGACGAAGTGGTATGTGGAGCCAATTCCTTTCCACTCAAATCTCAAGAGAGACACACAGCTAACCCAATAGTAATTGCTGCTACTCGAAACTGAACAAAGTTAGAAAAGGATGAACAGGCGCGCTCTGCTGAGCTCTGATTATCACCTAGGAAAATCCCTATCTGCCGGTGCTGCGGACGTACATTACCAACAGTCTTCTTATCTCCCAGAACACGATCTGGCGTACCGCAGGCGAGGGCTGGTTGCTCCGACGACCTCGACCGAAAGGCGACTGCCGACTACCCAGAGCACCCGTACAGGCCGAACACCGAACATTCCCGCCCCCACGACAGTGGCCGTGGTTACGTTCCAATCAGCAACTCGAAAACCGGCGGAAATTCCACTCCATTGCCGGAGCACTACCATTCCACCAATGGAGATTCTTGGCGCCAATTTCTGTGCTGATTTTGCAGAAAGTGCGGGAATTTTCCCGCCACAACTGCGTGGGTACACAAGTCATTCCCACGCCTCGCTGGTAGCCCGCCAGAAAGTGTTTTCGCAAAGTTTCTCTGAAGTAACGGAACCTCTAGCCCAGCCGCTACTTCACACCCCAGCGGGCGTGTCTCTTGACAATGTCGGCGTCTGAAAAGCATTCACTCGACTGCCTCACACACGTCGGCTTAACTCTCTCCAGTTCACAGAGCCCGCCTGTCACCGGCCCACCCGGGTGACGAGAGACGCTGCGTGGGAAGTACGCGTGTTAAGGAAAAGCAACCCTCCACCGCATGCAACTAGAGAGGAGAATCGTAAGATAGAAATATGAGAGGGGGCTCATGCCACCTCTCATTGCCCCTACGCCATTTTAGATTGTAATTGGTGAGCGGTTGGCTCACTTAGGAGCAAGGTAGTGAGTCAATCGCCCAAGAACAATCTTACAAAGTGACTCCACATACCGCACTCTATAAAAAGGATCATTGCAACTGAAAAATGCAACTCATAGAGGGAGGATTATTTATGATGTAGCCAACTTCACCTTCTTAATATGGAACACTAACACTCACATCACACATCCATACCCAGGGAGCCCCTTCCAAACACCGATTCACGCAGACATTCACGCTCTAAACATGGCCCGGGCATCTGAGCCAAATATGGAGCAGTTTATTCTTTACAATCAGAGTTGGAGTGCTCCGCAATTAAATGCCCAAGATGTTACAACAATTTTAATCATTAAACTAACCTGACCTCACTCACACATGATAATATTTAAGTTAACAATCTCTTTGTGAGTTTTCAGAATCTAGTTACAACCTCCGATTCATTCTGTCTCCCTGCAGCAAGAATAACCTTTACAAAATGTTCCCTGAACTGATGGTCCATTCACAATGACAGTGGTGGTATCTGCTTCAGTTTATGGGGACTTCAGGCACACTGTTAGCATACACACAACAATAAACACAAAATACAAAAAAAACATGATGTGGAGAACAATACAGTAATCTGTAATAAGAATTACAGTGTAAAACACAAACGCATACAAGGTATAACATACATTACAGAAACAACATAAGAGAAAGAAATTTAAGAAAAACAAAAAAAACAAGGTTCATGGGGCATCAAATTGTGTGTGCACATTGCACAAAGTTCACGACTGTGCTGAGAATGAGGCACTAAATCACATTGTTAGAAATATCCGTGGCACTTCACTGATTCCACTGTACTGACATCACATAAGGCTAAACGTCGGTTGTAGTTGCTACGTTGTGGCAACAGCAATAGGGAGTTCTGGAGTGTCTGCAGTACGCTGTTGAGATTGTAGTCAGACCCACGCATATGATCACGGCCGTATGGTAGGAAGACACAGTGATAGGCTCTCCTCACGTCGATTAATTGTCTCTGAGGTCTACTCGTTGGGATACATCACTAGTCTAGGTCTCTTCTCTCGCTGGACAGAACTTTATGTTTCCCAATATTGCAGTTCGACGAGGGATGATGGCACGTGGAGTGACTCCACAAGTGTGTGAGGTCATCCATACAGGATCGAACTAGGAGCGACTATTGTTAAAAACTGCTCTCTAATAGAGAGGAGAAGTAAGACATGAGACCATACATTTGTTAGTGTGGCACGATACTGCTTTGTGTATGCAGATCGGCCAATGCTAGTGAGTTGTAAAAACCCAAACAGGTGAGTATAGAGCGTCCCTTTCTGTCCTGAGGCACATGAGGCGCAGGTTCTGACACGATATGTGATGTTCTTCGTGTACTCACGACAACGTGGTCTGCCGCAGGGAATCCCTCCAAGCGGCTGCCGCGTCCGGAGAGCTAGCAGGCTGTCGCGTGTCAGGGTCAACGGCCAGCCCCACTTTCGCTTGTGGCGGGGCGATGGTCCCGTGTAATCCCTCAGGTAGGCAGCCGGGTGACTGTCAGCGTGTAGGACGGGACGCTCGCCCTCTAGCAGGTAGCCGAAGACCTCTTGTTTTTGCGCTGGCTGGCCTCTGCATTGCCACGTTCCTCGTCATCTGTACAATTCTTACAAAAGTCTTATGCCTAACTTTTTCCCATGACCTTCTATGTTATAATAAATTTACATAATGAAACATTGATGGTCTGTCATTTCAGACACTCTTAATTTACTTTTATAGTTATTAATCTATGGCAATCATTATAACATCTAATCTAGACATGGAAATAATTTATTTTGATATATGTGTAGAGACCGATCTCAGTATGTACATGGTGTGTGATAACTGATGCTTTGTAATGGATGAACAACTAAATGTGCGGGCCCGCACTAATATTACTATTAATTATATAGATCGACAGTAGACATGCTTCAAGAATTAACTACCATATCCCAACGATCTACATTCTACGTCTTTTAATTAAATTATGTTGTTATGCAGGTCTAAGTTTTACTGTGCTATAAAGAACATGCAACTACGCTACTTTCGCTCGCCCGTCGTCCCTCCATCTCGGGTCTGTGGTTTGGTGACCTGAAAAATAGCAACTCAACAGGCGCGCGCCACACTTGTGGTAGAAAACCCCCACAATATTAATCTAGTTATTGTTAAATCCTACAGTTTAACTTATCCTAGTATCGTACTTTCCCTTTTATTTGTTTATTTATTTATTTTATTTTATTTATTTATTTATTTATTTATTTATTTATTTTTTTATTTACCTTATACAATACCCTTACATAGTTCCTGTTACGCTGAGATGTCTTGCTGCTCGCCGCTATTGACGACAGTGATGTGCGCGCCGTACGACATGACCTCCGAGTTTTCATTACGCCTCACTGAAACTCCAGAGACTGGGTTAGCCATGGCTATACACGACAATAAATTTATAGTTGCAACTTCCTTCTCTATGTGAAGCGGTTTTCGCGATCGAAGTACACCTTTCCAGAAGCAATGTAATATGACCAAGCCAGGACTGGTTCCTGTTGAGGATTCAGACACCCAACACACGCCAGCTACACAGTATGTCACGAATATCCAAGTACAATTCCTTGGTGATTCATCTGTGACAAAAACGAGCAGCACGCTAAATCCCCAACCAGCACATTAGCATGGTAGGCTTTTATGCCCTCATTTCTCTCGTCTAGGGCACCATTAGAGTCAAATGCTCACAGGTTCACCCCGACTTGCAAGACAACGATACCGGCGCAGCTCTGCAAAAACTATACTGCCCATATTCACCCTCGAAATCGCGCAATATACCACAATCGTGCAGTGCACTGACGCGTGCCTGCAAGCATTGGTATGAACGTCTCACGAACTGGTTGTGGCCGCTATGGAGCGTATCACGACCTCTCAGAACGCTTCTAAGAGCACGTTCTTGTATGCGCCCGTTTGTGCGACGTCTCGTCACTCATCCTTATCCCTTAACATGGACACCAGATAGGAAAGGACAAAAACATTGCTCATGAAAAGGTAGTGTCTCCTACTCCATCGACATTGGAGATCGCAAACATAAACAAAAAGAGGATAGCAGCAGTAAATTCTTATGCAAGACAACGCAGCGTGTTAATACTTTAGCAATCTTAATCTATTAATGTAACGATTATTGTTCCCCGAACAAAGGTTCATATATTTGCCTATTCTACTATGTACATTTCTTACACTACTACTATTCTACGAACTCCTTTACGTGAGATATGTGGTGGAGTCCTATGGACTTCTTTCCTTTCAGCGTCTCCAATTCATAAGCATTGTGGTGAGCTGCTCTCCTTATACGGTACGGGCCGTTGTAAACAGAATAGAATTTTTGGCATTTCATTTTTTTGTTTGTTCGAAAGTCGGAAAGACTTAACGAGCACCTTTTGTCCAACTTGGAAGTGTCGTAGACGAGCTCCCCTGTCGGCACGTCTCTTCCTGACCTCTGCTGCAGCCCGTATCCTCTTGAGAGCCAAATCCACTATGGCTTGGTGCTGCGTTCGCGCCCTTGGTGGGAAGTTTACGACCTTGGTTATCAAGTCCTTAGGAATCCAGTTTTTTAGTACTGTAATGGGTGCCAATTTTGTTATCCCATGGGGTGCCTCATTGATCACCTCCTGGAAGTCTTTAAGGAAAACGTCCCATGTCGTGTGCTGTTTGTTACAGTACAACCGGCACAAGTTTCCGAGTTCTTTAATAACCCGTTCTGCAGCATTCGAGCTCGGATGGTGTGAAGATATAAAAATGGGATCAATTTTACACCGACGCAACGTCTCCTTCCATGTTTTTGACTTAAACTGTGGCCCGTTATCAGAAATGATTCTACTCACATGACCAACCTGTGGTAGGAAATCCCGGATGAGGGCTCGTGATACAGTTCGTCCTGTCGCCCTCTTCAGTGGCGTAAAGGTAACGTATTTGGACGTTAGTTCAACAAACACTAATACGTAAGTATATCCTCTTCTTGTTCTTGGCAAAGGTCCCATCAAATCTGTTGCTGCTAATTGTCTTAATTTGGTCGGTACGATTGGGTATAATGGTGCCTGCATGCTCACAGTGGTGTGCTTAGCCTTTTGGCAGTCTTTACACACCGACAGTACCCTCCGAATTCGACGCTCCATGTTTCGAAAGTAACACATGGTCCTTAGCTTGAGATTGCACTTGCGTGGTCCGAAGTGTCCATAGCTAAGGTGAGTATGCCATATAACCTTGTTTATTAGGTGTTCAGGGATGCATACCCCCCATTCAGTGTCATTGGCATAATTTCGGTGGAAAATTATGCCTTTCCGCAAGAGATAGAACTGCCTGATGGTGGCGTGTCTTCTGTCTATCCATTTCTGTTTCAATAACACTAGGGCAGGGTCCTTGTCTTGCTCCTTCTTGATGTCCTGCATACTACAGGTAATAAAATTTTCAAAGGCTACTTTCTGCATATAGAAAAGGCAGTAGTGATTTTCCTCCAGATCTTCTTCCCTGTTGTGCTCAAATCCGATCGGTGACCGTGATAAGGCGTCTGCAATAATGTTCTGACTGCCGGGGATATATTCTATCGAAAAGTTGTACTGCTGCAGATATGATGCCCACCTAATGAGCCGCCTGTGATTAAGCTTTGCAGTCATCAAGAACTCGAGTGCCTTGTGGTCTGTGTAGACTTTCGTCTGGCGACCAAACAGAAGGTACCTGAATTTTTCAAACGCCCATACAATAGCCAGCGCCTCTAACTCGGTTACTGAGTAATTCCTCTCACTCTTGGCTAGTACTCTGCTAGCAAACGCAATTGTCTTCCACACCCTGTTTCCTTCATGTACATAGTCTTGGAACACCATGACACCCAGACCGGAGTATGAACTGTCCGTTACTATGCAAAGCTCTTCAGCTAAATTAGGGTGTGATAGGATGGGTGCTTGTAATAATGCGAATTTTAATGTTTTCCATTCGGATTCGGCCGCCTCATCCCATTCCCAAGGAATCTTCTTTCCTGTAAGTTGATGCAACCGAGGACTGCTCTGAGTTTTGACATGTATAAAGCGGTTGTAAAAATTTATGATCCCCAAGAACCCCCTTAACTGCTTCTTTGTCGTAGGAATGGGAAACTTTTCAATCGCTTCGATCTTTTCGGGATTTGGCGCAATGCCCTCACCCGTGATGATATGTCCTAGAAATTTCACAGAGGACGTCCCAAAATTCGATTTTTCGATATTGATAGTCACTCCGTAATCCTTGAATGTCGCAAGGAGTTCACCGAGGACCGCATTGTGCTCTCCCCAAGATTTCTCCGCGATCAGCAAATCGTCCACATAGCTGGTGACATGACGTTTCAAATTATCGCTTAGTATGCCGTCCAGCCCCCGAATGAATGCGGCAGATGAAACGTTCAAACCAAATGGTAGACGACGAAACCGGTAACATCTTCCAAATGCTAAAAAGGCTGTGTACTGTCTGCAATTTGGATGGAGCTCGATCTGCCAGAAACTCGATTTTAGATCAACTGATGAGAAGATTGATATTCCATGGAAGTTTTGTAATAGTTCCTCTAATCGTTCCGGTCTGTCTGTTTCGGGTTCTATTATGGTATTAATTTGTCGCGAGTCCAAGACTAAACGAATACTACCATCTGCCTTCTCGACTACTCTTAACGGGTTATTATAGGCTGAAGCCGTAGGTTCAATTATTCCTTCACTCAGCATTCGCGTAATTTCAGCTGCTACTTTCTGTCGATATGCCAAGGGGATTGGATAGGGTGGCACACGAAACTGGTTGTGCGGACGAACACGAAATTCATATTGGAAGTTCTTTATTGATCCTGTCTTGGGAAGAAAGACCTCCGCATGTTCTACTAGTAATTTATGAAGTTCTTTGCGGTGGTCACTCCTTATATTCTTTATTGCTTCCACTTTTTCTCCTATTTTCTCCTTTATTTCTCCCATTATTCCGACTTCATTCTCATCCGTGTCCTCTCCCTTACCCGCAACGTCGACCTGTTCTTCCTTTCTGTCTTTCAGACACGCATAGTTTATCCGTACACAGTTAGACGGTAGTTGAGCTGGGATCAGCTGGTCGTCGAACTTAATGTGGACGGGATTCCCTTTCCTCAAAACCACTTCACCTCGTCCTAGATCAACTATCGCTTCATGTTCATTTAGGAAGTCCGTTCCTATTATCATGTCGATCGCCAGATTTGGCACGATCCAGAAGTTAGACTCTATTTTGTGTCCTTGGCAGGAGAATTCCAGTCTTGTTTGTTGGGTGACCTCCGTACATTTACCCGCTAATGCCCCTTTTATTTTTGTTTTCTTAACCGATAGAACAGGCCAGTCCATCTCCTGAGAGCACCTCTTGTATGCTGCCTCAGATATTGCTGTTATGTAGCTTCCACTATCTATTATCGCATTCATACCCTTTTCAGCTATTGTTACTGTGATAAGAGGCTGCCGATCTTGTCGAGGAGTTGCTTTATGTTCCTCGAGCAGGATTTCTGATAAATCTTCGTAATGTATCATCCGTAGTTGGCCAGGTCCGAGATTACGTGCGAAATTCCGGCGGCCTGTGTTCGCACTAGTCTGGCGTCAATCCCTTGTTAAGCTCCCCCTCCTCTGACGTGCATTAGGATTAGCGGGTCTAGTTTCAATCTCCTGGTTCCACTGTTGTCCTTGGTTTCGCTCTCTCCAATTACGGTCGCTTTGCCGTTCGTTATTCCTCCTATCCCAGATTCCTTGTCTAGATTGACCCTGCTCCCTGACGTTCTGGTTTCCGTGTCTTTGGTTTCCATAACCTTGAATAGCGTAACCTTGACTTCCGTAACCCTGGTTTCCTAACTGACCAGTGCGATTATGCGATCTGTTGTCGTCTTCCCTTCCTGGCCCGTGGTATTTGTTACTTTGCCCCTTCTTCCTGTCCTTTGCGTCTTGTTTATCAAAGACTACTTCGAGTTCGCGCAATAGACTCTTGAATGCTTCTATGTCAGATCCACACTTGCCGACAAGTGTCTGTTGGTACCTAACTGGCAATTTGGAAAAGCAAAATTTAATGATTTCTCCGTTGCTATATGGACTATCTAAAAATTGATTCTTCTTGAGTAAATCATCAAGAAATTTTGTTGCGCTCCTATGCCCGGACACTTCCAGTTCAGGACAAAATATTATTTCCTCTTTAATCCTGTCTTGCGTTTCCTTTGACCAGTAGGTCCGCAGGAATGCACCAACAAATTCCTGATAAGTCCGACACGTCACTGCCACACCCCGCATCTTTTCCGCGGCTTGGCCTTCGATGTGTCCACACATGAATTCTAATTTTGCCTGGGTTGGCCATGATGCCGGTAATGAATTTGTAAACTGCATCACCCAGCTCTTCGGATGCATCGACCCTCCATTTTCTTTGAACTTCTGGAATTTTAGTATCGACAGGAAGTGATTGTGATCAAAATCCTGTCTGATCCTCGCACTGGTGTTGTCACTCGTTTCCGATACTTGCACGTCTGCTGAGTGTCCTGCTCTATCTTGCTGATAACTGTGATGTGCTACCTCTGTATCACAGTGGAAGTGGCTCTCAGAATTCACTCTCCTAGGTGGGCTATAATTATTGGAGCTATTACTCGCTGTTTCTGCGTGTGCATTGTTAGTTCCGCACTCTGTCACTGGGCTAGAGCACGGCGGGCTTTTCCTCGGAGACACAATTCTGTGTATTCCATCATTGGTATCCGAACGCACAGTGCTCGTGTGCCCGTTTTGCTCTAGTTTTGCTATCCGACTCTCTACTTCTTCCATTCGTTTCGTGGTGTTTGCAACCGCGATATTACCTTGAGTTTTTAAGAATGCTAGGGATTTTGAGTGGGATTGTGTTGTACGTCGCAAGCGCCCTGCGAGTTTAGAAGTTGCTTCCGCGACTTTCATTGCCCCTATTGCTGCCGTTTTGGCCAGGCCTGCTACTTTTTGTGCAGCTATTGACATTTGTTTTGCTTCTCCACATTCTTTCTTTATTGTTAGTAATTCCCCACGAATTTCCCCTATATGCGAAATTATAGTCTGAGTGTCCTTCTTACGCTGTTTCTCATCTTCTTCTTTCATGGATCGTAGGAAGCTCAGTATTGGGTTTACGTCATCTTTTTGATCCTCTTCAAACGTGGGAGATGTAACTCTGGACACCTGGGCGCTAGAGCTCTGACGTGGCCGAGCTAGCCCCTGTCTGCTCTCGTTCGTTTGATTATAAATTTCTGCTACCGTCTCGACCTGTGTGCCTGTCTCTGTTTCATCCTCTACTTCACTATCATAATCACGGCCGCAACGCTGTTCTGAGATCGCGTCCAAATCACCTTTCTCATCAATGACCCTGGCGTCCTGCCCTGCTAAAAATGTGCCCATCTCATCTCCGAACCTATTCCCGTCAGTAAGCTGCCCCTTATCCATTATGCTATCCTCTTTTGTTTTAGCTGCGCTCGATAATAGTCGTGCCTTACTTCTCGTTATCATTCATGAAAAACAAATTTATCTAAAATGCACAATAAAATTAATCTACTCCATATATTTTTACACATAAACATAAAATTTCAACAACGCCGCTCCAACGCTGTAATTATACGCACGATTTGTTGTGGTACAGAAACCGCACACAAATTCGACAAAGTGTGAAGTGGTACGGACACCACATCAAAGAAACATATAAAACAATGAACAAACAAACAAATATATACGCTGAAAACAAAAACAGTAAACATGCGCCGCTACTTAAAAACTAAATGCGGAACTACCAGAAAAAACTTGCGTATTAATCAATAAAAATTAAGCAAAAAAAATTCTGAGTGTCCCTACTAATATTACTGCTTGCTTATCAGAAGATTCGCAGGAAAGATCCGAGGCTAAGGGTCGCCATATTATGCGAGGTGCCGGGGCTAGTAGTGTATTTATCACTAAATTCTACTAGAATCCACATGTGTAAATCATGCTCTAAGCCCCCCTATTCTAAGTCCGACTTTTGCTGTTGCACAAGGATAAAACAAACACGCGAACTGACTCTAATCAACCCTGCTAGTGGAGTAGAAGAGAGTTTGGCACCTGCAATAATTTAATTTGATAAATAAGTTAAATAAACAAAGGTTTCATTAGCATAGTGAGGAATGATAGGGTTGCTCTATTGATTAACAGAAAGAAAGTTCTGTCCAAAATAACAATATGATTTATTAAGATTAAACGCAGAATAGTAAAAGAGACACAGGAAATATAAAACATCAAATTGGCTAAAATTGGAGATTCATACAAACACAGTAAAGGTGAAGTTGTCCCTAACTTAGATCGTGAGGTTTAAGACGAAGTGGTATGTGGAGCCAATTCCTTTCCACTCAAATCTCAAGAGAGACACACAGCTAACCCAATAGTAATTGCTGCTACTCGAAACTGAACAAAGTTAGAAAAGGATGAACAGGCGCGCTCTGCTGAGCTCTGATTATCACCTAGGAAAATCCCTATCTGCCGGTGCTGCGGACGTACATTACCAACAGTCTTCTTATCTCCCAGAACACGATCTGGCGTACCGCAGGCGAGGGCTGGTTGCTCCGACGACCTCGACCGAAAGGCGACTGCCGACTACCCAGAGCACCCGTACAGGCCGAACACCGAACATTCCCGCCCCCACGACAGTGGCCGTGGTTACGTTCCAATCAGCAACTCGAAAACCGGCGGAAATTCCACTCCATTGCCGGAGCACTACCATTCCACCAATGGAGATTCTTGGCGCCAATTTCTGTGCTGATTTTGCAGAAAGTGCGGGAATTTTCCCGCCACAACTGCGTGGGTACACAAGTCATTCCCACGCCTCGCTGGTAGCCCGCCAGAAAGTGTTTTCGCAAAGTTTCTCTGAAGTAACGGAACCTCTAGCCCAGCCGCTACTTCACACCCCAGCGGGCGTGTCTCTTGACAATGTCGGCGTCTGAAAAGCATTCACTCGACTGCCTCACACACGTCGGCTTAACTCTCTCCAGTTCACAGAGCCCGCCTGTCACCGGCCCACCCGGGTGACGAGAGACGCTGCGTGGGAAGTACGCGTGTTAAGGAAAAGCAACCCTCCACCGCATGCAACTAGAGAGGAGAATCGTAAGATAGAAATATGAGAGGGGGCTCATGCCACCTCTCAGTGTATATTCTTCAGCGTCTCTGAAGCAAGTTTACTCTTCGGCATCCCAGCAGCAAGTGTGTTCTGGCTTTGCTCTCCGAAAGTTAGCTGCCAGTATAGACATCTCAATGGCCAGTTGCAGGAAATCTGCCAAGTTCTAACATGTAATAATGATACAAAAAGGTATGCCAAATCCCTGCTCCTGCAGATTTTGTCATGGTTAACCGATCATGATGTGGTGTGGGAAGAAAGGCAGATTTCCAACTGCAAACAGCCAAAAGCCTTACATGTAGATACGAATGCGAAAATGCAACATTCATCAAAATAATTGCTGTGAGCAAATCACAGACCGTATTACTCGGATTTAAGTGAACATACCTGATCGATCACAACCACCTGCAGGTCCCATAGTTTTAAGCTCTGAGTTTTTCATCTGGCTTTCAGATTATATATCACCAAAAATGATTTCTTCCTGCATCTTGCGCAATGCAGTTTTTATGGACTGTAGGCCAAGCTCCTAGACACTTGCTGTGTGGTCACGAGGTTGTGTGACTTCTCTGTTCCATCACTGCTCAAGGCCGGCTTTGAGCACCGAACAAGTTTATGACACTCTGGTCCTTCTACGTTAACTTCCCCGTCGTCAGAGAGCAAAAGAAGGCCCCCAAGGCTGCAGTGAAAAAAAAAAACAGGTCTTCCTCACTATAATAAAAGGAAAGGGGCAAAAGAAGTAATTAGCAGTAGAGTCATGGGCAGTAGTGAATACTGTGTGTAGATTTAATGCTGCGTTAAAGAATTGACTATAATGTCTACTGGGATGTGCATATTACATCATAAACTACATTGGACGACAATTTGGGCATAAACTGCCACATCATAAAATGTACTTGAAAGTAACATGTATTGCAGGAATACAGGGGCATTTAGATGAAAATGAGAAAGGAGATAGCGTACTGTGAGAAGAGTTTGACAGAGCACTGAAAGACCTAAGTCGAAAAAAGGCCCCCAGAGTAGATGACGTCTCCTCAGAGCTGCTGATATCTTTGTGGCAGCCAGTTATAACGAACCTAATCCACTGGTATGCAAGAAGTATGAGACAGGCGAAATACCCTCAGAGTTCAATCAGAATGCAATAATCCCAGTTCTAAAGAAAGCTGGTGCTAACAGGTGTGAATACTACCAAACTATTAGTTTAATAGGTGATGGTTGCAAAATACTAATACGACTTATTGACGGAAAGATGGAAAACCTGGCAGAAGCCAACGTCAGGGAGATCAGTTTGGATTCCAGTGAAATGTAGAAATCCCTGAGGCGATACTGATCCTGTGATTTATCTTAGAAGATAGGTTAACGAAAGGCAAACCGAAGTTTATAGTTTCTGCAGATTAAGATATTTCTTTTGACAATGTCCACTGGAAAACGCTCTTTGAAATTCTGAAGGTAGTGGATGAAAATACAGGGAACGAAAGATTATATACAACATCTATAGAAACCATTGCGCAGTAATAAGAGTCGAGGGGCATGAGGCGAAAGCAGTGGTTGAGAAGGGAGTGAGACACGGTTGTAGCCTATCCCCTATGTTATTCAATCTGTACATTGAGCAAGCACCAAGAAATGAAAATTGAAGACGGAATTAAAGTTCAGGTAGAAGAAATAAAAACTTCGAGGTTTTGATGATGACATTGTTATTCTGTCAGAGACTGCAAAGGACTTGGAAGAGCAGCTGAACGTGAGAAATTATTTGTTTAGTCGCAAATTTTTGTACAGTGCCATGAACGATATACTAAAACTCCTGACTGGTGGAGGGGTGAGTGTGGGCTTGGGAGTGTGTCTAAAAGTCAGTTTTATACGTTTCTCTTGAATAATTAGAAAACAGCGGGTTCTATCAAAAACGTACCAAATTAAACTACATTAGGTGTTCTAGAAAAAACGTTCTCTTCGTTTTTTTCTCTAGGACTAATAGTTTGTCAAAGAGATCGACAGAATACGGAAAATCTCAGGTAGTTTTCTGTCTTAAAACGCTTATCCATTATGGATGAGGAAAAAATTTGGAGCCGGCCGAGTGGCCGAGCGGTTCTAGGCGCACCAGTCTGGAACCGCGTGACCGCTACGGCCGCAGGTTCGAATCCTGCCTCGGGCATGGATGTGTGTGATGTCCTTAGGTTAGTTAGGTTTAAGTAGTTCTAAGTTCTAGGGCACTGATGACCTCAGCTGTTAAGTCCCATAGTGCTCAGAGCCATTTGAGCCATTTTTGAAAAAATCTGGAAATTTGTGGTAAGGTCTTATGGTACCAAACTGCTGAGGTCACCTGTCCCTAAGCTTACACACTACTTAATCTAACTTATACTAACTTACGCTAAGTACAACACATACACCCATGTCCGAGAGAGGACTCGAACCTCCGACGGGGGGAGCCGCACGGAGCGTGACAAGGCGCTTTGGATCGCTCGGCTACCCCGCGCGGCTATGGAACAGGAACACTGAGACTGTGATGAATAAAGGTTTCTGGAGATTATTGCAACCAGTCGGCTTTTGTTTTGTTCTTCAGTTCTTTTACTATCCCATTACCGGTTTCGAATCGCCTAGCGATTCATCATCATGTGTCTGCTGGTAATGAATCGCTAGGCGGTCTAAAACCACTAATGGGATATTAAAAGAATTGAAGAATAAAACGAAAGGCGAGTGGCTGCATCATTTTCAAGAAACCTAGTTTCCTGACTTAATAGGCCACAAATGTCCTCTACAAAAACTATTTGTCTCGACTTCATCTACACGACTGTGGCACGTTGTAAACCATTATCTTTTACACCCTGCATGGCTGGAAAATGTTGTAGCCATTTGAGATAACCAAATCTAAATTTGGTGTGAGAGAGGTCCCAGTGCGAAATGTCGCAAGGATGTTACGAGAGGTATGGAAGCAAGAACAGAAAGGCAATAAGAAGGCCCACAAATTTAGAAACAGATGATACAGCTCAATGCAGTGCTACCTAAGTACCGCCTAGGACAGTGAATGATGTTGAAAAGCCCATACAACCTGAAGGAGAAAACGAAGAAATTCGGAACCTGGTGTCAAAGTCCATATCAAGTAATCATAATGATCTCACGAGAGAGCGATAAGCTATAGTATCCGATGCGTACAACAGTCGTATATGTCAGACGTATCCATCCTGTTCATGGCGTACCGAATTCGTTACCACCATTACTGGCACCATTCCCGAAAAGGGTCGTGCAGACGGTATTAGGAAGAACTGAGACCAAGTCTGCGTATGCTACACGCTCATAACCGTAGGCTATTAGATCGAGAGTTAGGCAGATGTAGAAGGGATGATGTGTTATGGGTTTTCGGGTTTTTTGCAAACGGAATTCTTTTTTGAAGGGTTTTGTTGAGCTACCTTTTTTGTTTATATGTGTATGTGTTTTCCGTGAGGGTCTATCAAGTCTTGGTGCATGAGAATAAGTGGGGTATACACACATCAAAAAAAGTTTTGCATCACCCCGGTTCCCAAAACTCCTGAATATAGACGTTGACTGTGGTAATTGTGTCACAGACAGAGTCCTTTTGGCTGTTCAGAGATGTCACAAAACCCGCCCAAAGATGTAAAGAACCATACATGACAGCCTCTATTAGACGGAGGGGGTCTGACAGCCGATCAGTTCCAGTCATTCGACCAGGAAGGAGGTACACGGCTCGTGCTGTCTGTAGTTCAACCATGCCTAGACGGTCAATACCGCGGTTCGATCGCTTTCGCATTGTTACTTTGTGTCAGGAAGCGCTCTCAACAAGGAAGGTGTCCAGGCGTCTCAGAGTGAGCCAAAGCGATGTTGTTCAGACAGGAAAGAAATAGACAGAGACAGGAACTATCAATGATATGCCTCGCTCAGGCCGCCCAAGGGCTACTACCGCAGAGGATGACCGCTACCTACGAATTATGGCTCGGAGGAACCCTGACAGCAACGTCACCATGTCGAATAATGCTTTTCGTGAAGCCACAGGACGTCGTGTTAAGACCCAAACTATGCGCAATAGGCTGCATGATGCGAAACTTCACTCGCGACGTCCATGCAACGCGGTACAAATGGGTCCAACAACATGCCGAATGGACCGCTCAGGATTGGCATCACGTTCTCTTCACCAATGAGTGTCGCATATTCCTTCAACGAGACAATCGTCGGAGACTTGTTTGGAGGCAATCCGGTCAGGCTGAACACCTTAGACACATTGTCCACCGAGTGCAGCAAGGTGGAGATTCCCTGCTGTTTTGGAGTTGCATTATGTGGAGCCGATGTACACCGCTGGTGGTCATAGAAGGCGCCGTAACGGCTGTACGTTACGTGAATGCCATCCTGCGTCCGATAGTGCAACCATATGTTGACGAGGCATTTCTCTTTATGGACGACATTTCGCGCCCCCATCGTGCACATCTTGTGAATGACTTCCTTCAGGATAACGACATCGCTCGACTAGAGTGGCCAGTATGTTCTCCAGACATGAATCCTATCGAACATGCCTGGGATAGATTGAAAAGAGCTGTTTATGGACGACCACTCTGAGGGATCTATGCCGAACCGCCGTTGAGGAGTGGGACAATCTGGACGGACGAATACAGGCATGTATCAATGCAAGAGGACTTGCTACTGTGTGTTAGAGATACCGGTGTGGGCAGCAATCTCGACCACCACCTCTGAGGGTTTCGCTGTATGGTGGTACAACATGCAATGAGTGGTTTTCATGAGCAATATAAAGGGCGGAAATGATGTTTATGTTGATCACTATTCCTACTTTCTGTACAGGTTTCGGGAATCTCAAAACCGAGGTGATGAAAAACTGTTCTTGAAATGTGTATTACGTGAGAATGGTGAACGATTTATTATTTTGCAGGCCATGATGTGTCGTTGAGTTTTATTCTGATGTTATGGAAATAATTGGAAATCATGTGGGTTGTTTATTTGTTTGTTCGTGTAGTAATTTTGGAATGAGCTACAAATGATGAGAGATGATGTGTGTTTATTTCTTCGTGTAGTGTAATTAAAGTGTAGATACGAGAATTTTCAGATTGTAAATCTCGATAGAACATGCGACAGAAAGAGACTCGTAGTTAACATAAAGGGTATCATTCAAGATGGCAGGACGATCCAAACTGCTGCAGAGATGTGTGAAATAGAGTTGTTTCTAGAAATGACAAGAGTGGAAGAGTGCCCACCTGACAACCTTGCACTGCAATCTTATTTCCAGAAGACAAGCCCATATTGCGTATACTCGGTATATGATCCAGTGCTAGTTACGGCAAATTGGTACGAACAAGGACAATCTGAGGGTACAGAATACTTGAAGCTGTGGGGCTATGGAATACTACCAAATGGTACGAAATGTGACATTTAGAGGCCAAATTCTCGGTTTCCAGCAATTATAAAAGATGCTACGATTCTGAATCTAACGTATCTGCTATTGTACTTGCCAAACAAGCCTTATAAAGTATTGCCAGCTGAGAACCTGACATTCCTGAACGGTATCTTGGATCCCACCTTACTCAGTTCTCTGGGCGAGCGCCTTAGAGCGGAAGAAACGTTCCACATTATTCAACGGTATCACAGTATACACCAGCACAATATTATGCTGATCGGGATGTCATCTCTGAGTGCTATCTTGATTCTAATCTTCACTTGTGCACCCTGCACCTGTCTACAGCTGACGACCTCCCCATCTACCATATATATCAACTCAGTGGATCATCTCCAGAGTTTCAGTAATCATAAGTGCACTAGTTATCGTACATTACCAGCTGGATTGAACTAGAGGAAAAACAGTTAGCGTGAAAAATGTAAACTGATGTAGGAAGAAAAATGTAAAGATGTACTACGTCATGTTGAAGTAGTTCATAGATTTCGCAACTGCCTAAGATTCGGTGGACCAGATCTTTTAAAGATGGGAGGAGCTTTGCCCCATTACCTTTCGTTGCAGACTTCACAACTCGAGGCCAGGGGGGTCAGACAGCTGTGCGTAGAATTCCTCATTCGGGCCACAATAATGGTGGGACAGCAGGACGAAACACGTTAGACTGAAGCAGTGGCAGACGAGTCTACCTCTTTTCGCTCCTCGACGTTTTATCACGTAGGCCTCTATATGACTAGAGGCGTAAACCGGCCATAAAAAACTGAGCAAAATCTGCCGTAAATACGAGTCACCCAGACCTAGCGGCATCTGTCTTCGACTCTCGCCTACACCAAGGACTACTCCACGCCAGCCGTCGACCAGATGTGGGTCACCCAGCCTCGTCTACAACTAGCCGCCACCTCCACTAGCTGCTCGTCTATGGGCCATTCCTAGGCTTGATACTGTGGTGTCTAAGTGGGAAACATTTCACTGTGGTCTCCTCCACGCTGCCATCAACTGGATCCTGGCCATCTTCAAAAATGGTTCAAATGGCTCTGAACACTATGGGACTCAACTGCTGAGGTCATAAGTCCCCTAGAACTTAGAACTACTTAAACCTAACTAACCTAAGGACAACACACACATCCATGCCCGAGGCAGGATTCGAACCTGCGACCGTAGCGGTCGCGCGGTTCCAGACTGTAGCGCCAGAACCGCTCGGCCACCAGCGGCCGGCTGGCCATCTTCAGTTCACAGTCCGCTATCTGTTGGTGTTCAGTGGGTACACGCCTTGCTGTTGGTGGAACGTTTGACGAGGCCACAAGCCGTAATGCCGCGCCCTATGTGAATGACAGAAACGATCGACAGCGCACAAATCTAGATATGCCACACTCCAACTACAATCTGCGCCATAGGGCGATAGCCTCAGGTGTGCTGTTTCCGAGCAACTAACTCCCGCTACAAGATGGCTACTACAACCGACCAGCTGTTTCTGTGAAACGGCGTCCATAAACCGGAGAATATTGTAGCTCGAGAGTTAGGCAAGGAAATTAGATTTACTTAGCAAATAAGGCGATAAAAGAGCGTTGTGCAAGAAATTTACAGAGGGAGGAATCTTCATTGATAATTTCGTATTATCAGCTACGAAAGTCAGGTAAAGTCTGGTAAATCTGGTAAGTCTGGTAAGTCTGGTAAATTCTTCGAATACACGGAATGAGCACAGATACATTCGACTACCTCATCAATAAATTAAAGATGAGTGTTTCTTAGATCAGAGAAACAAATTATTCGCTTCATTTGCAGTGCATGATTTCGTGCGTCATCTAAAGGGTTGTAAAATTTTTTCTCTCACCTATTTTATTTCTTTTAGAAAAATCATTTCCTAAAAAAAATTGACCAATTTCTTTTTCTTTCAAGTTTTATTCAAAAAACATGACCTTCTTGAAACCACATTTCCCTTCTTAGCGCGTTATGTTCTCGAAATTCCTAACTTTAGGACTGGATTCGAAGAAAGCATTTTTGCAGTTAAATATCACACCAATGTGTCTTTTTATGTATAAAACAGCTAGGTCTTGAAAAGATGAGATTTTTGACACTTCATCTACATAGCTAGCAGCAGCTGTGCGGGAAATAGTTCAATGTTCCCTCAACTCACTAAGTTTTTCTGAATTATCCTGATTACTTGCAAGTAAATAAATATATTTTTTTTTTTTGCAAAAGTAGACTCGCCCTGGTCAACTGCATTCCCCATTCGCCTATTTCTCACTCTTAGTTTGCCCATGACCGTTGTGTAAAATACTTGACCAAAACGTTTAGGGCGTTAATCATAAGACAACATACGCCCTCTTTGCGTGATATCATTTTCAAAAAACCTCCTTTAAATATCTTCAAACGTTCATGAAATATCACAATATTTAAACGACATGAGCCCCGATGCACAGTGACGGTATCAGACCTGCCACACTCGAACCGTCTGCCACATAAAATCCAAAATCCCGAGAAATAAGAGAGGTATCGTTATGATCTAAACTGTAAATACAATTTCGCTATGTTGGCTACATGTCATACACAATAATGTATTATCTGAAATCACCTGTAAACTGAGGTGCCAAAGACGTGGAATAGTTATATGGACATATACAGATGGCGGTAGTATCGTGTACACGAAGTACGAAAGTGGCAGTGCATGAGCTGTCATTTGTACTCAGGTTACTCATGTGAAAAGGTTTCCAACGCGATTTTGGTTGCATGACGGGAATAATTCCCCCCATGAACCATGGACCTTGCCGTTGGTGGGGAGGCTTGCGTGCCTCAGCGATACAGATAGCCGTACCATAGGTGCAACCACAACGGAGGGGTATCTGCTAAGAGGCCAGACAAACGTGTGGTTCCTGAAGAGGAGCAGCAGCCTTTTCAGTAGTTGCAGGGGCAACAGTCTGGATGATTGACTGACCTGGACTTGTGACACTAACCAAAACGGCCTTGCCGTGCTGGTACTGCAAACGGCTGAAAGCAAGGGGAAACTACAGCCGGAATTTTTCCCGAGGGCATGCAGCGCTAGTGTACGGTTAAATGATGATAACGTCCTCTTGGGTAAAATATTCCTGAGGTAAAATAGTCCCCCAATCGGATCTCCGGGCGGGGACTACTCAGGATGACGTTGTTATCAGGAGAAAGAAAACTGGCGTTCTACGGATCGAAGCGTGGAATGTCAGATACCTTAATCGGGCAGGTAGGTTAGAATATTTAAAAAGGGAAATGGATAGGTCACAGTTGGATACAGTGGGAATTAGTGAAGTTCGGTGGCAGGAGCAACAAGACTTCTGGTCAGGTGAATACAGGTTCAAATGGCTCTGAGCACTATGGGACTCAACTGCTGAGGTCATTAGTCCCCTAGAACTTAGAACTAGTTAAACCTAACTAACCTAAGGACATCACAAACATCCATGCCCGAGGCAGGATTCGAACCTGCGACCGTAGCGGTCTTGCGGTTCCAGACTGCAGCGCCTTTAACCGCACGGCCACTTCGGCCGGCGGTGAATACAGGGTACAAATACAAAATCAGATAGGGGCAATGCAGGAGCAGGTTTAATAGTGAATAGGAAAATAGGAATGCAGGTAAACTACTACAAACAGCATAGTGAACGCATTATTGTAGCCCAGATAGTTACGAAGCCCACGCCTACCACAGTAGTACAAGTTTATATGCCAACTAGCTCCGCAGATGACGAAGAGATTGATAAAATGTATGATGAGATAAAAGAAATTATTCAGATAGTGAAGGGAGACGAAAATTTAATAGTCGTGGGTGACTGGAGATCGACAGTAAGAAAAGGAAGAGAAGGAAAAGTAGTAGGTGTATATGGAATGGAGTAAGGAATGAAAGAGGAAGCCGCCTAGTAGAATTTTGCACAAAGCATAACTTAATCATAGCTAACACTTGGTTCAAGAATCATGAAAGAAGGTTGTATACATGGAAGACGCCTGGAGATACTGGAAGGTTTCAGATAGATTATATAATGGTAAGACAGAGATTCAGGAACCAGGTTTCAAATTGTAAGACATTTCCAGGGGCAGATTTGAGGAGATGGGACCTGGATAAACTGAAAGAACCAGAGGTTTTAGACAGTTTCAGGGAGGGCATTAGGGAACAATTGACAGGAATGGGGGAAAGAAATACAGTAGAAGAAAAATGGGTAGCTTTGAGAGATGAAATAGCGAAGGCAGCAGAGGATCACGTAGGTAAAAAGACGAGGGCTAATAGAAATCCTTGGGTAACAGAAGAGATACTGAATTTAATTGATGAAAGGAGAAAATATAAAAATTCAGTAAATGAAGCAGGCAAAAAGGAATACAAACGTCTCAAAAATGAGATCAACAGGAAGTGCAAAATGGTTAAGCAGGGATGGCTAGAGGACAAATGTATGGATGTAGAGGCGCATATCACTAGGTGTAAGATAGATACTGCCTACAGGAAAATTAAAGACACCTTTGGAGAAAAGAGAACCACTTGCATGAATATCAAGAGCTCAGATGGAAACTCAGTTCTAAGCAAAGAAGGGAAAGCAGAAAGGTGGAAGGAGTATATAGAGAGTCTATACAAGGGCGATGTTCTTGAGGACAATATTATGGAAATGGAAGAGGATGTAGATGAAGATGAAATGGGAGATATGACACTGCGTGAAGAGTTTGACAGGGCACTGAAGGACCTAAGTCGAAACAAGGCCCCGGGAGTAGACAACATTCAATTAGAACTACTAACAGCCTTGGAGAGAGCCAGGCCTAACAAAACTCTACCATCACGTGAGCAAGATGTATGAGACAGGAGAAAACCCTTCAGACTTCAAGAAGAATATAATAATTCCAATCCCAAAGAAAGCAGGTGTTGACAGATATGAAAAATTACCGAACTATCAGTTTAATAAGCCACGGCTGCAAAATACTAAGACGAATTCTTTACACACGAATGGAAAAACTGGTAGAAGGCGACCTTGGGGAAGATCAGTATGGATTCCGTAGAAATGGTGGAACACGTGAGGCAATACTGACCCTACGACTTATCTTAGATAATACATTAAGGAAAGGCAAACCTACGTTTCTAGCATTTGTAGACTTAGAGAAAGCTTTTGACAATGTTGACTGGAATACTCTCTTTCAAATTCTGAAGATGGCAGGGGTAAAATACAGGCAGCGAAAGGCTATTTACAATTTGTACAGAAACCAGAAGGCAGTTATGAGAGTCTAGGGGCATGAAAGGGGAGCAGAGGTTGGGAATGGAGTGATACAGGGTTGTAGCCTATCCCCGATGTTATTCAACCTGTATATTGAGCAAGCAATAAAGGAAACAAAAGAAAAATTCGGAGTAGGAATTAAAATCCACGGAGAAAAATAAAATCTTTGAGGTACGCCGATGACATTGTAATTCTGTCAGAGACAGCAAAGGACCTGGAAGAGCAGTTGAACGGAATGGACAGTGTCTTGAAAGGAGGATATAAGATCAACATCAACAAAAGCAAAACGAGGATAATGGAATGTAGACGAATTAAATCGGGTGATGCTGGCGGGAATTAGATTACGAAATGAGACGCTTAAAGTAGTAAATGAGTTTTGCTATTTGAGGAGCAAAATACCTGATGATGGTCCAAGTAGAGAGGATATAAAATGTAGACTGGCAATGGCAAGGAAAGCGTTTCTGAAGAAGAGAAATTTGTTAACATGGTGTATAGATTTAAGTGTTAGGGAGTCGTTTCTGAATGCATTTGTATGGAGTGTAGCCATGTATGGAAGTGAAACGTGAACGATAAATAGTTTAGACAAGAAGAGAATAGAAGCTTTCGAAATGTGATGCTACAGAAGAATGCTGAAGATTAGATGAGTAGATCACATAACTAATGAGAAGGTATTGAATAGAATTGGAGAGAAGGGAAATTTGTGGCAGAACTTGACTAGAAGAAGGGATTCGTTCGTAGGGCACATTCTGAGGCATCAAGGGATCACCAATTTGGTATTGGAGGGCGGCGTGGAGGGTAGAAATCGTAGAGGGAGATCAAGAGATGAATACACTAAACAGATTCAGAAGGATGTAGGTTGCAGTAGGTACTGGGAGATGAAGCTTGCACAGGATAGAGTAGCATGGAGAGCTGCATCAAACCAGTGTCAGGACTGAAGACCACCACAACAACAACAACGACGACGGGAATAAGCAGACTTTGGACGCGAAATGGTAGTTGGAGCTAGATGCATGGGACATTCCATTTCGGAAATCGTTAGGGAATGCAATATTCGGAGATACATAATATCAAGACTGTGTTGACAATACCACAATTCAGACATTACCGCTCTCCAAGGACAACGCTATGGCCACGGGCCTTCACTTTACGACTGAGGTCACTTGCGTTAGCAAGGAGTTTTCATTGCTAACAGACAGACAACACACTGCGTGAAAAAACCTGAGAACTCAATGTGGGGTACACTACGAACCTATCCGTTAGGACAGTGTGGCGAAATTTGACGTTGATGGGCTATAGCAGCAGACGATCGACGCGAGTCCCATTGCTAACAGCACGAGACCGCCTGCAGCACCTCTCCTGGGCTCGTGACCACATCGGCTAGACCCTAGACGACTGGAAAAACGTGACCAGGTCAGATGAGTCCCGATATCAGTTGGTAAGACCTGATGATATCATTCGATTGTGGCGCACACCCCACGAAGTCACGGACCCAAGTTGTCAACAAGGCGCTGTGCAATCTGGCAGTGGCTACATTACATGGAACCGATCATTGACTGGAAATAGTTATTTTCGGCTAATTTTACATCATTTCCTTCCTTTCATGGACTTAATGTTCCCGTAAAAGGGTGTAATTTTTATGGATGATAATGCGTCATCTCACTTGGCCACAACTGTTCACGATTGGTTTGAAGAACATTCTGGACAGTTCGATGTAACGATTTGGCCACACAGATCGCCTGACATGAATCCTATAGAACATTTATGGCATATAATCGGGAGGTCAGCTCGTGCACAAAATCCAGCTTCAGCAACCATAGCCGGCCGGTGTGGCCGTGCGGTTCTAGGCGCTTCAGTCTGGAACCGCGTGACCGCTACGGTCGCAGGTTCGAATCCTGCCTCGGGCATGGATGTGTGTGATGTCCTTAGGTTAGTTAGGTTTAAGTAGTTCTAAGTTCTAGGGGACTGATGACCACAGATGTTAAGTCCCATAGTGCTCAGAGCCATTTGAACCATTTGAATCAGCAACCATAGAGGCAGCGAGGCTCAATATTTCTGCAGGGGATTTCCAACGACTTGTTGAGTCCATGCCACGTTGGGTTGCTGCACTACGCAGAGCAAAAGGAGGTCCCACACGATATTACTAGGTATCCCATGACTTTCGTCACCTCAGCGAATACAAAGTATATGCAATGAGTTTTTACCTCAGCAAATTCTTTAGAATTTCGTGTAGCCATTTACTTAGTTTCGTGCAACATAATACACTACTGTCCATTAAATTTGCTACACAACGAAGATGACGTGCTACAGACGCGAAATTTAACCGACAGGAAGAAGATGCTGTGATATGCAAATGATTAGCTTTTCAGACCATTCACAAAAGGTTGGCGCCGGTGGCGATACCTACAACGTGCTGACATGAGGAAAGTTTCCAACCGATTTCTCATACACAAACAGCAGTTGGCCGACGTTGCCTGGTGAAACGTTGTTGTGATGCCTCGTGTAAGGAGGAGAAATGAGTACCATTACGTTTCCGACTTGGATAAAGGTCGGATTGTAGCCCATCGCGATTGCGGTTTATCGTATCGCGACATTGCTGCTCGCGATGGTGGAGATCCAATGACTGTTAGCAGAATATGGAATCGGTGGGTTCAGGAGGGTAATTCGGAACGCTGTGCTGGATCCCAACGGCCTCGTATCACTAGCAGTCGAGATGACAGGCATCTTATCCTCATGGCTGTAACGGATCGTGCAGCCACGTCTCGATCCCTGAGTCAACAAATGGGAACGTTTGCAAGACAACAACCATCTGCACGAACAGTTCGACGACGTTTGCAGCAGCATGGACTACCAGCTCGGAGACCATGGCTGCGGTTACCCTTGAAGCTGCATCACAGACAGGAGCGCCTGCGATGGTGTACTCAACGACGAACCTGAGTGCACGAATGGCAAAACGTCATTTTTCGGATGAATCCAGATTCTGTTTACTGCATCATGACGGTCGAATCCGTGTTTGACGACATCGCGGTTAACGCACATTGGAAGTGTGTATTCTTCATCGCCATAGTGGCGTATCACCCAGCGTGATGGTATGGGGTGCCATTGATTACACGTCTCGGTCACCTCTTGTTGGCATTGACGGCACTTTGAACAGTGGACGTTACATTTCAGATATGTTACGACGCGTGTGTCTACCCTTCATTCGATCCCTGCGAAACCCTACATTCCAGCAGGATAACGCATGACCGTATGTTGCAGGTCCTGTACGGGCCTGTCCGGATACAGAAAATGTTTGACTGCTGCCCTGGCCAGCACTTTCTCCAGATCTCTCACCAACTGAAAACGTCTGGTCAATGGTGGCCGAGCAACTGGCTCGTCACAATACGCCAGTCACTACTCGTGATGAACTGTGGTATTGCGTTGAAGCTACATGAGCAGTTGTACCTGTACACGCCATCCAAGCTCTGTTTGAGTCAATGCCCAGGCGTATCAAGGCCGTTATTACGGCCAGAGTTGGTTGTTCTGGTTACTGATTTCTCGGGAACTATGCACCCATATTGTGTGAAAATGTAATCCCATGTCAGGTCTAGTATAATATATTTGTCCAATGAATACCCGTTTATCATCTGCATTTCTTCTTGGTGTGGCAATTTTAATGGCCAGTAGTGTATGTATGACGAATAACGAAAAGAAATTCAGTCCCTTATCGAGCGAAGATATCAAGCTGTAAGATGGAGGAGGATAAAATTTTCTCACGAAACAGTTTTCGTAAAATCGGATGATAAGGATTTCATAGCGGACGGCACACCCGGTCCTGCGCTTCGCCGAAAAGACTGTCGCCAATATACGACACTTCCGTAGCTATACCTGTGGTGGTTTTTTGTCATCCGAAGCTGTTGTGTGCAGCTGGTCTCTTCTTTCGCTCATGTAGGACATGGCCTTTAATGCTGCCACTCTGCCCGCTGGCGTCCGTGCGTCTTCGGAAAGTCGCCTTGTGATAAGCAGTGGCAAACTCTGCTGCCTTAAGTCGATGCACACAATAGAGACGTCACCAGCGGGTTCTGTGTGAGTTCCTCCTAAATAAAATATTATGTTGATTTGTCTGCTTTTCTGGTCCCACTACCACCGAGGTCTCTCGCACTCAGTGCACTAGTCACCTTCTGAGACGTAATACAGGCGTTTAACCATGTCAGTAGCCACTGATCCTTCCTTGCACCGTAACATTGCAGCCCATAATTTATTATTTTTTCTAATATCAGAACGTCATTTAAAGGTTTGAATATTTCCGTCTGTTTGTGCCTTGTTCTTTGCATCCTTCTATTAGTTTATCCCAGGGAAACACACACGGGCAAAGAAGGGAACTTCGTAAACTAAAGGAGTGTTTGAGGTCCTATGCAATGGAAAGAAACTTCAAGACAATATTATAGAAAATAAGATGGAGTAGATGAAGATGAGATGAGAGATACAACACTGCGAGAAGAATTTGACAGACTACTGAAAGGTCTGTGTGGAAACAAGGTTCATGGAGTAGATGAAATGCCCTGAGAGTTATCGAGGTTCTTGGAACAGCCAATCATAACAAAACTGTTCCTCAAGGTATTCAAGATGTGTGAAATACGCGAAGTGCCTTCATAATTGAAGAAGATTGTAATAATTATTATTCCAAAGGAAGCCGTTGTTGGCTGGCATGAATATTATAGAACCATCAGTGTGAAACACTGACTCGAATTATTTATAGAGTAATGGAACAACTGACAGCAGCCGACGTCAGGGAAGATCAACTTTGGTTTTGCAGAAAGGTAGGAACAGGTGAGGCAATAATGACCCTATAATTAACTTGGAAGATACACTGGAGTAAGGCAAACTTTATTTATAGCATTTTCAGTTTTAGAAAAATCTTTTGACAATGTTGACTTGAACACACGCTTTGACATTCTGAAAGTAGCAAGGAATAAATACCGTATATCTACAACTTATACAGAATGCAGACTAGAGTAACAAGAGTCTAAGGAAAGAAAGGGAATCAGTAATAGAAAAGGGAGTAAGACAGGATTGTAGACTGTCCCTGATGATACTCTGACCTAGCATAAAAATTTAAAGAAAGAATTAAAGTTCAGGGGAAAGAAATAATAACTTTGAGGCTTTCCGATGAGATTGTAACTGTCAGAGACGGTAAAAGACTAGAAAGATCATTCGAAAGCAATTCATAATTTCTTAAAAAGTGGTTATTACATAAACGTTAGCAAAAGTAGAAGTAGGATACTGGAATGTAGTCGGATTAAATCAAGTGATTAAGACAGAATTAAATGAGGAAATGAGACTCTGAAATAAGTCCATGAGTTTTGCTATTTGGACGGCAAAATAACTCACAATGCCTGAATCATAAAATATAAAATCCAGACTCGCAATAGCATGTAAAACGTTTCTGATAAAGAGAAATCTGTTAACATCGAAAATATACTTAAGTGTCAAGACGTCTTTTGTGACGGTATTTTTAAGGGGTGTAGCCTTGTAAGGAAGTGAAATGTCTACCTTAAAGAGTAGAGAATGGAAGTATTCGCAATGCGATGCTACAGAAGAGTGCTAAAGATTAAATGGGTAGGTCGACTAACTGATGAAAAGGTACTCAATCTGAAGGGAAAATACAAATTTGTCCCACAGCTTGAGTAAAAGAAGAAATCGGTTGACAGGACACATCCTTGAGCATCAAGGAATCTCGAGAATCTGGTAATGGAAGGAAACGTGGATGTTAAAACCTGTACATGGAAGTCAAGCCATGGATACAGTAAGCAGATTCAAATGTGTGTAGGTTGCAGTAGTTATGAAGCGATAAAGAGCCTAGCATACAACGGACTAGCCTACATCAAATCAGTCTTAGGAATGAAGACCACAACAACAACTATCTTTGTATTTATCTTTCACGGTTTTAGTTTTTGTTTCAGGTTGACGATGGTGTATTCCCCTTTCATATTCAATGAGAACATTGTAAGCTAAATTTAGGTAAAGTTGGTGTCATTGAGTTTTACTTTTGGGATTGAAACTTAGAAGAATCTGTCGATAAAGTAGTTAGTCGATACTCAGTCAAAATGATAATGTGACTCATGCGGCCTCCTGAATAAGTTTATCACGTTGTTTCTTACGGAAATCGTCAGTTGCTGAGAAATATCATGACTCTCCTTGGAATCCAATTAGTATTCTCCCAATCCGCAACTTCAACATTCCATATATTCACGTCATTGTACCCGTTATCTTAAAAAAATATTATTTGTCTGTCTGTGAATCTCTACTCAGTAGCTTCTCGTTACAAAATGTGATTCAGCACTGATTAAATAGCACGTACTGTGTGCCAGCACATCCTTTTCTAGTGCAGTAACAAAACAACTGTTCACTGCAATACGTCACTGCGAGGAAGGCGTTTTAAATTCTTTTACGTCGGTACTGCAAAATGTTGTCACGAGATAACCGTGGGAGCATTATTTGTCAATTAACCATAGTTAAAGGCGTAAATTAGAACGCTATTTTCCAAATACTTACTACTCTGCAGATCTTCCTTTCGTTGTCTTGCGTGTAACGCTGATTACATCACCCATCGAAATTTTAACTTGATGTAGAAGAGGGCTGCTATGGAGAGAGAGAACGTCATATTGCTCAAGGCAGAATATTTTTTCGGTTGAGTACGGAAAAGAGATTAACAAGATCGCATCTCAAAAGTTGTCTCGTTACGTAGACCAAGTAAATCTTCTGCTAATACAGCTTTGCGCCTGTCATCTACCTAAGCACACGCAAGGGTGAAATCTGAAGCTCTTTTTTCAGTGTAACGAAATATAAAATTATTAAATGGAGACGAGACGTGGGCAGAGATGAAATGAAAAAGGGACGCATCTCATTTCTAACTAGGAATTAACTGAACAGTGTTTGTTCGTAGAACTTGAATAATTCTGTTGGTTGGTATTTAAACATTCGTGTATTAAGCGCCGGCCACTGCTGGCGGGTGCGCCCTTTTTAACAAGAAGCGGGCAAAGCCGTGCTCGTTACTTCCAGAGAGTGCTACAGTTTTAAGAGCTCACCCCGCTGTTAGCTGTGCTCTCGCACAGGGCTCCCCAGCACATAGCGTCCTAAAATGTTTGTTGCATGAAGCACGAAGCTCAAGAACATCACGGCGTAATGCGTAGCGCTTCCCAGCCACCTTCAGGCTAAACTTCACGATATTCTCTTGACGGGACATCCACAACTGTTGATACTCATCGTCAATGATAAGATTCGCTGACGTTGTAATTTTTTTTATTTCCAAAGAGGAAAACACAACCCACTTTCGGGACCTTTCCACCTTCAGGTGCGTACAAAACGTGAGTCCACAAAAGCCGGATAACAGAGGTTATATCATAGACAATAAACGAATTCCTCGAGCCGGCCGAAGTGGCCGTGCGGTTAAAGGCGCTGCAGTCTGGAACCGCAAGACCGCTACGGTCGCAGGTTCGAATCCTGCCTCGGGCATGGATGTTTGTGATGTCCTTAGGTTAGTTAGGTTTAACTAGTTCTAAGTTCTAGGGGACTAATGACCTCAGAAGTCGAGTCCCAAAGTGCTCAGATCCATTTTTTGAATTCCTCGAAACTGCAATGAAAGTTCGATCAATTCACTTGCTTTGTAAAATACTTGTAGCAACTGCGTGATACGTACATGACTACACAAACAAAAAAAAAACCAATAGTAAACGGTTGTGAAAAAATACTTGACCTCTTAGCAACAAATAATCCTGAGTTAACAACGAGCATCGAAATGGATACAGGGATTAATGAACAAACAATAGTAAACGGTTGTGAAAGCACACTTGACCTCTTAGCAACAAATAATCCTGAGTTAATAACGAGCATCAAAATGCATACAGGGATTAATGAACTCAAGGGGTGTGGTAGCGAAATTGAATACTGTAACCAGCAAGTCCTCCAAAACTAAACGAAAAATATACCTATTCAAAAAAATCAGATAAAAATTCACTTGACACCTTCCTGAGAGACAATCTCCAGTCCTTAAAAATTAATACTATAAGTGTAGACCAGATATGGCTTGAGTTTAAAGAAAAAGTATCGGCAGTAATAAAGAGATTCATACCAAATAAATTGAGAGGCACCCACATGTCTTGCTCATACTGTGGCATCAAGCAGTCAGGCCTGCAAGATGAGTGGTCTGCCAAGCGAGTGGATTCATTCTTATTTATCGAGTAACATGAACTCTCGTACTCACAATTAAGTTACAAATTATCCTCCTGTAAAAATAATACGCAACGGAAACGCACATCTGATTATCAGTAATTTACAGAACTCTGAGTGTTCACTACGCACTGGCAATACCACATTTTCTTTTTTTATTTAACGGCTTTTATCAACACGTGGCCATCGCACTGAATATGAGTGGCGCACACATTATAAATTCTGGATATCATGACAACATACAATTCGAAGGAAAAGGCCACCAATCTTTTTCTTTTCACTATCTTATTTATTCTGATAAATTCTATAACCTAAACACACAAATTCTATAACCTACAACAATAACACATGAGAAATTCCGCCCAGTGGGCATGGCTTTACATTGGTGATTCTCTATCTTATGGTCTCGTAATTATTTAACGCTACAGTGTTCTTTCTGGATAGGATGGTGGATCTTTTGCTATATCTCACACTTCGACTCCCACAACCATCATCACGAAACTTTCCTCCAGACCGAGCGGTACAAAAGGAACACGCATAACCCACTACCTTTGAAACTACCTTGCTACTCTTCCATGCAAACCACACATACTTAAATTACATGACATACACCACACTACAACATGAAATACAACACAGGGAATAGTCACAACATTATCACTTTCAGCTTTCCCACTTCAATTAATATTTATCCCAGTTTCACACGAAACTGCCCCACTTCGTAATTATACTTTCCTACTATGAACTCTGGAGATACATGCACGTCTTCCTGTGCAATGCAAGCCAAGTGGCGTTGCTGGATAGACGGCTGACTCACCTTGCTCCTCTCTCAGAGTATTATAGTTTGAATCAAGCGTCACATGGAAACATATCACGCAAAGTAATATTAAGAACATATTCATCACACACACGAGTCCTCAACTGATACCACGGACGAGTACTTCTCTTTATCCTTTGTCTCATACACAGATTGAGACTCACACAGTACTCACCACGTGGAAGTACTCGCTTCTAATTTCAAGTCCTGCACACGCTATTTCTTAAATATTTCAACTTATAGTACACACGCTAGTAATTCAGCTTAACTTAAGCACACGGAAGTATTTCAACTTATTGCTACACGTGGTTTTATTGTGACCGTTGGTCACTTCCGAAGATTACTACGATCCCATTAATATTACCTGCCTGACATTTAATTCTCCCCACAAAAGTTCCTGAAATAGAGAAACTATTATTTCAAACTACTCTTAAATATTCCACATGCATACCATGTCTCCACTCTTTTTTCATTACGGAGCACACCTAAGACAGGTCTTAACAACACAAGATCTAGCGGCAGAGTGCTGAAACATGGCCGTTCTTCAGGTCCTCTCGCACCTCTGCCGAAGTGGGGGAGCACGTTGCTACCGTATTGGTCAGCCACATTTCAGGTGCTCAAAGTTCAGGTAAATTTCATCTCTTTGGTCCCACCAAAGGTGGCCAAAGGATCGTCTCAAAGATGATCATCTATTCACATTCACTATCTGCAGTTAGCAGACGACCATACATTCATTCATTTCACAGATCTCACCAAACTGGATGTAGGGATTTATTTTGTGGGAGTGCACATGTGATCAATTAAATAAATAAATTGTCATTCTTTCCCACACTGGTATCCGGCTTCGCTGTATTAATTGAAATTGAGTTATTTTACAAAAAAAATGTGTTGTTCTGACAAAAATAATGAAGTATGTTGTACCTATTTTCAATGTCGGGCGGTACTGTACCCTTTCACGACCGGCTACCCATGCAGATAAAAATGGCACGGTACTATCCTTGCAATGCGAGGGTAGTTCCAAACATTTTTTTTTAAGAAAGCTGTATTAGAACAAACGTAGCAAGTCATCAAAATAACCAGGAGGAGACCTTAGCCCCTGGTGACATCAAATAGACGACCAAATGCTGTTACTTTACCAAATTATTGACACAGTTGTTGTATTATTGTACTCTCCACAATCCGGAGTAACGTACACATACAAATTTACAACAATCCACATGACAAATAAAACATTACACCATACAAATAAAAAATTTGCCTAGTTACTGGGATCTTCGTTATTTTTATGAGTAATCCAAACTTCACTAATTCTATGACAAATAAAAAAAATACTAATTGTACTCATGAAATTTTAAATAGCTCACCATCCAAACACAGAACAAGTAATCTGACATTCATAAATTGCGTTGTAATACTCTTTACACGGCAATGTCTAAATACAAAACAAAATCAACAAAAGAAAAAATTGCGTACATAAGTTCCATGTATAATGTCAGGCTCCATATCAGTACTCTAAAATATACATCAAACCTACAGAGAAATAAAACTGAGAAGAAAAACAATGAAATATACCACAAGTTACATACTGGTTACGTAATATAGTCAACCTAAGACATCATGTCATACCTCATTAACTATCATCACTTAAGCAATTGCCACCACTACTCGACTGTGAGTTTAACCCTATCCTTGTCCACCAGTACAAATACCTGCTGCTGAGCTAGTCAGTCCATCAACTGTGATCAATACATGCAGTAAATAGTTAGCAATAAGTGCTTGAATCCACCAGTAGCTCTCGTATCTTACTCTACTGCTCATTTCTCTGTTGTTACACATTTAGACGACAAGAACTTGCATTTCGACTAGCCTTCGTTACACTTTAATGTGAAATATCACCATTGTGATAATGCAAATAAGTGGCTTCAGTCAACACACCAACAAGATTATTACTGTCCACGACATCAAAATGCATCAGTTAATTCCGATATTTGTTGTGCAATGCAAACTTTTGTCCCCTGTGACAACCTTACTGACCAATGCAACAACAGCCGCTACATTAGTATTACGCCACTGGCTAATAATTAAAGCATTATTGTACCAAATATTCTAATAAACATGCTACGTGAACTTGATAACCCAGAACAAACAAAAAAAACACTAACTATTCTAAACACAAATGTTACTGAAATACAATTACACTTGCTGTCCCTTCAGGAATGAAACATATAAAAAAATTTACACAATTACAAGTACAAATACATTATTCCCTATCTTGCGAGTCACATGGAATCATTTCATTCTGTGATTTTCTTGGGGTCAAAAAAGTTGCTGACAGGTTCCCTAGAAACACTGTCTCGGTGTCAAAGCTCTCCCATGGTTACCTGGACGAAAGTCTGTAAGTCACTCAAATTGGCATTTTGAACAAATTAAACACAAATGTCATAGTCACTCTCAGAGTACCATCCCCGCGAATCTGGTCGTCCAGAAATGGCCCTACAACTACTATTACCCACGGTTCTGTCCTTTCAGTTCATGGTGTAATTAAAAGTCGTAAGTTCCAACAAACAGCACTTACTCCCACACCAATTAAAGAAATGTCTCCTACTACAAATGCAAATGTCAATGTCCCACTTTAGTTTTCTTGCGTTGATACAATAATTAGTCACCAAACGACAACTGTCCTCTTTAAGTATACCAAGCGTCCCACATGAAATTCACAAAGCACACTTAACAAGTCATTGCCAAAAGTTTATGGATCCCACCATTCAGTGGTCAAGACAAAACAAAACAATTGTCCTGTCTGCTAAAGACAAAATCTTTTCCACCACTCACAACGTGGAAACACCAGTCCTTCACTTTTCACCTTATGGAGACATACGAGCAGTCATCTTGTTTCACGGCTCCACAGTCCAGTACTAGTTAATAGTTGCTGTTAAAAAATGCTTTCCGGGTTCTGCCGCGCGTCGTTCATTCTGCCGTGGCGCCGCCGCGCGAGCCGTTGAGCAGAAGAAACCACCCGCTGTTGCCTCCGCGGGATACTTTCCCCAGTCGTAAGGGTGGTGGAACTTATGAATGGCCAGTGGTACGTGCGTGTCGCCCCAGGCCGCTGACCTGCTGTAGCGGGCGCGTGGAGTGTACCTCGACCGGCAGTGGAGTGGGGAGTGCCGCGACTCTGTCGCCTCTCCCATGGCGACGTCAGCTTGCCCCCGGTAGCGGTATGGGCGCTTTCTGCATGAGCACCTCAGCGCTACGACACCCAATCAGTCAGGCCCTTCCGTGCATCTCGCAACATTACAGACAAAAGGATGTTCTTACAGTATTTAAATACTCATTGATTACATGTATGATCTATTAGATACATTGGTAATAAAAGAATCTTTGTTCCTAAAAACGTAAAATCATACACCCTAGTTTTCCACACATACAAAATCAACATTTATCCCATTTCTATATACAGCCCAAACTTGTGCTATTGATTGTACCTGTCATCCCTCATACAAAACATGAAAGTGTAAAATAAAAAAAAAAAACAAAAGGAATAAGAAACAATCTATACAGCTCATAATCGCAATATCAAATAGTAGACTACTCTAACATCCTATCACAGTGAAAATGTTAGAAACCGTTGATTCTAAAACTACAATATACAGTAAACCTTTGTGCTTGTGACAGACTGAAATTAATACCCCTTGAAAGTGTTCTAACAAAAAAATAAGAAATAATCTACACAGCTCACAACTACCTACCACATGTTATTAAATAGTAAACTACTTTAACATCCTAACACAATAAACATTTTAGAAACTGATGACTCTAAATCTACAACATACAATGCACCTTTGTGCTTGTGACAGACTGAAATTAGTATCTCTTTATATATTTTACCTTTTTATTATATATAACAACATTTCTAGGACATGTATGAACCATCCATATGATGTCAGATCCTGACCTGCCATCGAGGTTCATCCAAATCAAACAATAAAGCACAATAATGTTTTAGTTATGGATCGGTAGCATCCCCTTTACAGGAGTGTGCACATTGATCACACTACTCTACGACTGTCACTCACCAGACATCACATTTTCCTTCTCATTCAATCCATTAACACACTAACAGAATGGGTCTAGAAGTCAGCTAACCTTAACACCACCACACTCACGACAACCTACCATACCTTTGCTCCCTTATACTCAACCACATACCACATGAAGCTGTTTCGGAGATAGCATTCCAGTCTCCGAAATCGTCCTTTCACTCTAGCACCTCTCTCCATCGGCTTACCTCTGCATTCACTTTACCGATTATTCATCCTGCTAAATATCAACTTAGAATTGCGACATTTCATATAAGAACAAAAATACACAAATTATTCATCCTGCAAAATAACTGTACACATTCTTGGTACCATTTTGAATAGTTATACTGGCACCAGGCTTCAACAACAACAACAAAAATTACTTTTTTTCATGTTGCAAATGTTATGGTAAGAATTAGATTTACACTTACATTACATCTTCCGTCAGTATTCCACAACGTTCACCATCTGGATCTCATACTCCCTTTATGTCCTTTCACGTTGTGCAGTTGTCCTCATCTCGTCATTCGTATTTCGGCTCTCCGTCCGTCCACTACTTCATCATTTCCTGGTCTTCCTTCGCCATTGGCATCAATCTCTATTGCAGCATACACAGGCCTCTCTGTAACATACATCTAAGACATCTCCACATTATTACTTCTACTCACCTTTATTTACCAATGTTTCATCACGTCGAATCTCTCTTTATTAATCACACTGCTTCACGTCGCTTCTCTCCTTAAATATCACCTTTATCCACTCATTAATCATCACGTCGCTTCTGCTTGATCCTTATTCATATGACAAAAAATACGTACATACACCACTCTGTCGACCCCTGTTCATGACTCATTCGACCAGTCTATTCCGTCATACTTCCTGACATCCCGCCTGAAAATTGTTATGTTCGATTTGACCCTGCACAACGTTACACACCACAAATAAATACACTGACTATCTACCATAACTTGCCTACTTTCGATCTATCCTTAACTTTTCCATAACTTGGTGTTAGAAATGTGATGAAGCCCACACGATTGTTTTCCCTTGATCATCTCAATCAGCACAGCATTTTCCTGGACAATCCGCCTCACTCTGAATGGTCCACTATACACAGTAAAGAATTTGCTAGTTAGGAATCTGAGCTTACATGAAAATTAAATGTGTGCAAAGAGTATACAAGCTGGGAGAGATGGGACAGCCCAAGTGTTAGAAACGTTGGTGCTAGTGGCCTCTTTCCCTAACACCAGATTCCGAACAACCATACACAGCACTTCATTATAACTGTCACCACGACAGTGACATACTATAGATCAGATGGCATCTAATTTAAAAACTTCGATCACATTACTGATGTTACCTGTAACAGCAGTATAAACCTACCCTATTCCATACAGATCAAAATGTTGACTTTTTACATTACGTGTTAAGTACCTGCAATAGTCAAATCGCACTAATTAACCTGGACTCATTGGCATTATTACATAACATTTTAGCAACTGGTTTCTTTGAGGAAACAGTCCTTTTACTTTACTGTTCGAAATAAAAATTTGCAAATTTTGCTCTGAGAGACCAGCCTAACAGATGCCATTACTGGTGTTTTATTATCTGATCAGAAGTAAGGTATTTGCATTCCTACATATCAGTAGAGTATGTCTGCTAGATAGACAATTTTCAGTGCTAGCGGCATGCGTTTTAAGGCAACATGCTAAGGGCTGATATGTTGGATTAGTTTCTCCTATCCTTCAATCCATTATGATAAGAATGAAATGCCAGGATTCCATGCTCTCCTGTCATTCTGATAGTTTCTGCCGTTCCTATCCTCGACACTATGTGACCTATGAGTCGTGTCTCCGTTCACGATATTGCTCTCATTACCCAATTTTTGTAACAAGTGCTGAAATGACGCAGAATCGTCTAAGCCTCTGCCTGCTATCGCTATATCTCTGTGCAGTTTCACTGGCAACTTCGTTATACAGATCCTAATGAACTCCCGAGGTTCGTATGGTACATCCAAATACATATTTCGTCTCAGCATTTCCTGATAGCACGACACTGGATCTTTTATACCACCTTCTTTCAATTTGGCATCATCAATATGCTTTGCTTAACCTGGTCCTGCTTACTTTTAGACCAGAATTCATTTAAAAACTGAGAGGTGGCATGAGCCCCCTCTCATATTTCTATCTTACGATTCTCCTCTCTAATTGCATGCGGTGGAGGGTTGCTTTTCCTTAACACGCGTACTTCCCACGCAGCGTCTCTCGTCACCCGGGTGGTCCGGTGACAGGCGGGCTCTGTGGAACTGGAGAGAGTTAAGCCGACGTGTGTGAGGCAGTCGAGTGAATGCTTTGCAGACGCCGACATTGTCAAGAGACACGCCCGCTGGGGTGTGACGTAGCGGCTGGGCTAGAGGTTCCGTTACTTCGGAGAAACTTTGCGAAAACACTTTCTGGCGGGCTACCAGCGAGGCGTGGGAATGACTTGTGTACCCACGCAGTTGTGGCGGGAAAATTCCCGCACTTTCTGCAAAATCAGCACAGAAATTGGCGCCAAGAATCTCCATTGGTGGAATGGTAGTGCTCCGGCAATGGAGTGGAATTTCCGCCGGTTTTCGAGTTGCTGATTGGAACGTAACCACGGCCACTGTCGTGGGGGCGGGAATGTTCGGTGTTCGGCCTGTACGGGTGCTCTGGGTAGTCGGCAGTCGCCTTTCGGTCGAGGACGTCGAAGCAACCAGCCCTCGCCTGCGGTACGCCAGATCGTGTTCTAGCAGTTAATAAGGCAGTTTTGGTAATGTATGTCCGCAGCACCGGCAGATAGGGATTTTCCTAGGTGATAATCAGAAGTCAGCAGAGCGCGCCTGTTCGTCTATTTCTAACTTTGTTCTGTCTTGAGTAGCAGCAATTACTGTTAGGTTAGCTGTGTGTCTCTCTCGAGATTTGAGTGGAAAGGAATTGGCTCCACATACCACTTCGTCTTAAACCTCATGATCTAAGTTAGGGACAACTTCACCTTTATAGCGTTTGTTTGTGTTTCCAATTCGAGCCAATTTAATGTATTGTAAATGTGTCATGTGTTTTGGTTTAGTATTTTGTGTTTAGTCGTAATAAATCATATTGTTATTTTGCACAGAACTTTCATTCTGTTAATCGGTAAAGTAAACCTATCATTCCTCACTAGGTTAATGAAACTTTCCTTTATTTAACTTATTTATCAAATTAAATTATTGCAGGTGCCAAACTCTTTTCTACTCCACTTGCAGGGCTGATTATAGTCAGTGCGCGTATATTTTGTTTCATCCTTGTGCAACAGCAAAAGTCGGAGTTAGAATAAGGGGGGGGCTTAGAGCATCATTTACAGATGTAGATTCAAGAATTTAGTGATAAACACACTGCTAGCCCCGGCACCTCGCATAATATGGCGACCCTTAGCCTCGGATCTTTCCTGAGAATCACTGATTAACAAACAGTATTCTTAGTACGAACATTCAAATTTTTTTTCTCTAATTTTTTTATTGATTAATACCCAAGTTTTTTTCTGGTAGTTCCGCGTTTAGTTTTAAGTAGCGGCGCATGATTACAGTTTTTGTTTTCAGTGTATATATTTTTTTTGTTCATTGTTTTTTGTGTTTCGTTGATGTGGTGTGCGTACCACATCGCACTTTGTCGGATTTGTGTGCGGTTTCTGTACCACATCAAATGGTGTTTGTGATTACGGCGTTGGAACAGCGTTGTTGAAATTTTATGTCTATGTGTAAAAAATATATGGAGTAGATTAATTTAATTGTGCATTCTAGATAAATTTGTTTCTCATGAATGATAACGAGAAGTAAGGCACGACTATTATCGATCGAAGCTAAAACAAAAGAGGATAGAATAATGGATAAGGGGCAGTTTATTGACGGGAATAGGTTCGGAGATGAGATGGGCACATTTTTAGCAGGACAGGACGCCAGGGTCATTGATGAGGAATGTGATTTGGACGCGATCTTAGAGCAGCGTTGCGGCCGTGATTATGATAGTGAGGTAGAGGATGAAACAGAGACAGTTACACAGGTCGTGACGGTAGCAGAAGTTTATAATAAAACGAACGAGAGCAGACAGGGGCCAGCTCGGCCACGTCAGAGCTCTAGCGCCCAGGAGTCCAGAGTTACATCACCCATGTGTGACGAGGATCAAATTGATGACATTAACCCAATACTGAGCTTCCTACGGTCAATGAAAGAAGAAGCTGACGAACAACGCAAGAAGGAGAAGGAAGAAGCTGAAGAACAGCGTAAGAAGGAGAAAGAAGAAGCTGACGAACAGCGTAAGAAGGAGAAAGAAGAAGCTGACGAACAGCGTAAGAAGGACACGGAGGCAATAATTTCGCATATAGGGGAAATTCGTGGGGAATTATTAACAATAAAGAAAGAATGTGGAGAAGCAAAACAAATGTCAATGGTAGCACAAAAAGTAGCAGGCCTAGCCAAAACGGCAGCAATAGGGGCAATGAAAGTCGCGGAATCAACTTCTAAACTCGCAGGGCGCTTGCGACGTGCGACACAAGCCCACTCAAAATCCCTAGCGTTCTTAAAAACCCAAGGTAATATTGCGGTTACGAACATCACGAAACAAATGAAAGAAGTAGAGAGTCGGATAGCAAAACTAGAGCGAAACGGGCACACGAGCACTGCGCGTTCGGATACCAATGATGGAGTACACAGAATTGTGTCTCCGAGGAAAAGCCCGCCGTGCTCCAGCCCAGTGACAGAGTGCGGAACTAACAATGCACACGCAGAAACACCTAGTAATAGTTCAAATAATGGTAGTCCACTTAGGAGAGGGAATTCGGAGTGCCACTTCCACTGTGATACAGAGGTAGCACATCACAGTTATCAGCAAGATAGATCAGGACACTCAACAGACGTGCAAGTATCGGAAACGAGTGACAACACCAGTGCGAGGATCGGACAGGATTTTGATCACAATCACTTCCTGTCGATACTAAAATTCCAAAAGTTCAGAGATAATGGAGGGTCGATGCATCCGAAGAGCTGGGTGACGCAGTTTACTAATTCATTACCGTCATCATGGCCAACCCACGCAAAATTAGAATTCATGTGTGGACACATCGAAGGCCAAGCCGCGGAAAAGATGCGGGGTGTGGCAGCGACGTGTCGGACCTATCAGGAATTTGTTGGTGCATTCCTGCGTACCTACTGGTCAAAGGAAACGCAAGACAGGATTAAAGAGGAAATAATATTTTGTCCTGAACTGGAAGTGTCCGGGCATAGAAGCGCAACCAAATTTTTTGATGATTTACTCAAGAAGAATCAGTTTTTAGATAGTCCATATAGCAACGGAGAAATCATTAAATTTTGCTTTTCCAAATTGCCAGTTAGGTATCAACAGACACTTGTCGGGAAGTGTGGATCTGACATAGATGCATTCAAGAGTCTACTGCGCGAACTCGAAGTAGTCTTCGATAAACAAGACGCAAAGGACAGGAAGAAGGCGCAAAATAACAAATACCACGGGCCAGCAAGGGAAGACGACAACAGATCGCATAATCGCACTGGTCAGTTAGGAAACCAGGGTTACGGAAATCAAGGTTACGCTATTCAAGGTTATGGAAACCAGAGACACGGAAACCAAAACGTCAGGGAACACGGTCAATCTAGACAAGCAATCTGGGACAGGAGGAATGACGAACGGCAAAGCGACCGTAATTGGAGAGAGCGAAATCAAGGACAACAGGAGAACCAGGAGATTGAAATTAGACCTCCAAATCCTAATGCACGTCAGAGGAGGGGGAGTCTAAGAAGGGATTGACGCTAGTCCATAGGACTCCACCACTTCTCTCACACAAAGAAGTTCGTGGAATAATAGTAGTTTAAGTGGTGTACATAGTAGAATAGGCAAAGATATGAACCTTTCTTCGGGGAACAATAATCGTTGCATTATAAGATTAAGATTGTTAAAGTATTAACACGCTGCGTTTTCTCGCATAAGAATTTACTGCTGTTAACGTTTTTTTTTTGTCTATGTTCGCGATCTCCTCTGTCTTTGCGATAAGAGGCACTACCTTTCCATGAGCAATGTTTTTGTCCTTTCCTATCTGGTGTCCATGTTAAGGGATAAAGATGAGTGACGAGATGTCGCACAAACGGGCGCATACAAGAACGTGCTCTCAGAAGCGTTCTGAGAGGTCGTGTTACGCTCCATAGCAGCCACAACCAGTTCGTGAATCGTTCATACCAATGCTTGCAGGCACGCGTCAGTGCACTGCAAGATTGTGGTATATTGCGTGATTTCGAGGATGAATATGGGCAGCATAGTTTTTTTTGCAGAGCTGCGCCAGCATCGTTGTCTTGCAAGTCGGGGTGATCCTGTGAGCGTTTGACTCCAATGGTGCCCTAGACGAGAGAAATGCGAGCATAAAGCCTACCATGCCAATGTGCTGGTTGGGGATTTAGCGTGCTGCTCGTGACTGTCACAGATGAATAACCAGGGACTTATACTTGGATATTCGTGACATACTGTGTAGCTGGCGTGTGTTGGGCGACTGAATCCTCAACAGGAACCACCCCTGGCTTGGTCATATTACATTGCTTCTGGAAAGGTGTGCTTTGATCCCGAAAACCACATCAGATAGAGAAGGAAGTTGCAACTATAAATTTATTGTCGTGTATAGCCATGGCTAACCCAGTCTCTGGAGTTTCAGTGAGGCGTAATGAAAACTCGGAGGTCATGTCGTACGGCGCGCACATCACTGTCGGCAATAGCGGCGAGCGGCGAGCGGCGAGACATCTCAACGTAACAGGAATTATGTAAAAAAAAAAAAAAAAAAAAAAAAAAAAAAAAAAAAAAAAAAAAAAAAAAAGACGTACGATATACTAGGATAAATTTAAACTGTAGGATTTAACAATAACTAGATTAATATTGTGGGGGTTTTCTGCCACATGTGTTGTGTTTGGCGCGCGCCTGTTGAGATGCTATTTTTCAGGTCATCAAATCACAGACCCGAGATGGAACGACGACCGGCGAGCGAACGTAGAATAGTTGGAATAACATAATTTATTCAGAAGACATAGAATGTAGATCGTTGGCATATGGTAGTTTATTCTTGAGCGTGTCTACTGTCGATCTATATAATTAATAGTAATATTAGTGCGGGCCCACACATTTAGTTGTTCATCCATTACATAGCATCAGTTATCACACACCATGTACAATACTGAGATCGGTCTCTACACATATATCAAAATAAATTATTTCCATGTCTAGATTAGATGTTATAATGATTGCCATAGATTAATAACTATAAAAGTAAAATAAGAGTGTCTGAAATGACAGACCATCAATGTGTCATTATGTAAATTTATTATAACATAGAAGGTCATGAAAAAAAGTTAGGCATAAGATTTTTGTAAGAATTGTGCAGATGACGGGGATCGTGGCAATGCGGAGGCCGGCCGGAGCGGGAACAAGAGGTCTGCGGCTACCTGCAAGAAAAGAGCGTCAGCGCGCTACCTGACGTGAAGGGTGCGAGAGCATCCGGTCCTACAGGCTGTCAGTCACGGGGCCGTGTACCTGAGGGATTACGCGGGACCCTCGCCGGGCCACAAGCGAAAGTGAGGCTGGCCGTTGACACTGACACGCGACCCACACGCGACAGCCTGCTAGCTCTCCAGACGCGGCAGCCGTTTGGAGGGATTCCCTGCGGCAGACCACGTTGTCGTGAGTACACGAAGAAGATCACATATCGTGTCAGAATCTGCGCCTCATGTGCCTCAGGACAGAAAGGGACGCTCTATACTCACCTGTTTGGGTTTTTACAACTCACTAGCATTGGCCGATCTGCATACACAAAGCAGTATCGTGCCACACTAACAAATGTATGGTCTCATTTCTTACTTCTCCTCTCTATTAGAGAGCAGTTTTTACAATAGTCGCTCCTAGTTCGATCCTGTATGGATGACATCACACACTTGTGGAGTCACTCCACGTGCCATCATCCCTCGTCGAACTGCAATATTGGGAAACGTAAAGTACTGTCCAGCGAGAGAAGAGACCTAGACTAGTGATGTATCCCAACAAATAGACCTCAGAGACAATTAATCGACGTGAGGAGAGCCTATCACTGTGTCTTCCTACCGTACTGCCGTGATCATATGCGTGGGTCTGACTACAATCTCAACAGCGTACTGCAGACACTCCAGAACTCCCTATTGCTGTTGCCACAACGTAGCAACAACACCCGACGTTTAGCCTTATGTGATGTCAGTACTGTGTAATTAGTGAAGTGCTACGGATATTTCTAACAATGTGATTTAGTGCCTCATTCTCAGCACAGTCGTGAACTTTGTGCAATGTGCACGCACAATTTGATGCCCCATGAACCTTGTTTTTTTTTTTTTCTTAAATTTCTTTTTCTTATGTTGTTTTTGTAATGTATGTTATACCTTGTATGCGTTTGTGTTTTACACTGTAATTCTTATTACAGATTACTGTATTGTTCTCCACACCATGTTTTTTTTGTATTTTGTGTTTATTGTTGTGTGTATGCAAACAGTGTGCCTGAAGTCCCCATAAACTGAAGCAGATACCACCACTGTCATTGTGAATGGACCATCAGTTCAGGGAACATTTTGTAAAGGTTATTCTTGCTGCAGGGAGACAGAATGAATCGGAGGTTGTAATTAGATTCTGAAAGCTCACAAAGAGATTGTTAACTTATATAGTATCATGTGTGAGTGAGTTCAGGTTAGTTTAATGATTAAAATTGTTGTAACATCTTGGGCATTTAATTGCGGAGCACTCCAACTCTGATTGTAAAGAATAAACTGCTCCATATTTGGCTCAGATGCCCGGGCCATATTTAGAGAGTGAATGTCTGCGTGAATCGGTGTTTGGGAAGGGGCTCCCTGGGTATGGATGTGTGATGTGAGTGTTAGTGTTCCATATTAAGAAGGTGAAGTTGGCTACATCATAAATAATCCTCCCTCTATGAGTTGCATTTTTCAGTTGCAATGATCTTTTTTATAGAGTGCGGTATGTGGAGTCACTTTGTAAGATTGTTCTTGGGCGATTGACTCACTACCTTGCTCCTAAGTGAGCCAACCGCTCACCAATTACAATCTAAAATGGCGTAGGGGCAATGAGAGGTGGCATGAGCCCCCTCTCATATTTCTATCTTACGATTCTCCTCTCTAGTTGCATGCGGTGGAGGGTTGCTTTTCCTTAACACGCGTACTTCCCACGCAGCGTCTCTCGTCACCCGGGTGGTCCGGTGACAGGCGGGCTCTGTGGAACTGGAGAGAGTTAAGCCGACGTGTGTGAGGCAGTCGAGTGAATGCTTTGCAGACGCCGACATTGTCAAGAGACACGCCCGCTGGGGTGTGAAGTAGCGGCTGGGCTAGAGGTTCCGTTACTTCGGAGAAACTTTGCGAAAACACTTTCTGGCGGGCTACCAGCGAGGCGTGGGAATGACTTGTGTACCCACGGAGTTGTGGCGGGAAAATTCCCGCACTTTCTGCAAAATCAGCACAGAAATTGGCGCCAAGAATCTCCATTGGTGGAATGGTAGTGCTCCGGCAATGGAGTGGAATTTCCGCCGGTTTTCGAGTTGCTGATTGGAACGTAACCACGGCCACTGTCGTGGGGGCGGGAATGTTCGGTGTTCGGCCTGTACGGGTGCTCTGGGTAGTCGGCAGTCGCCTTTCGGTCGAGGACGTCGAAGCAACCAGCCCTCGCCTGCGGTACGCCAGATCGTGTTCTAGCAGTTAATAAGGCAGTTTTGGTAATGTATGTCCGCAGCACCGGCAGATAGGGATTTTCCTAGGTGATAATCAGAAGTCAGCAGAGCGCGCCTGTTCGTCTATTTCTAACTTTGTTCTGTCTTGAGTAGCAGCAATTACTGTTAGGTTAGCTGTGTGTCTCTCTCGAGATTTGAGTGGAAAGGAATTGGCTCCACATACCACTTCGTCTTAAACCTCATGATCTAAGTTAGGGACAACTTCACCTTTATAGCGTTTGTTTGTGTTTCCAATTCGAGCCAATTTAATGTATTGTAAATGTGTCATGTGTTTTGGTTTAGTATTTTGTGTTTAGTCGTAATAAATCATATTGTTATTTTGCACAGAACTTTCATTCTGTTAATCGGTAAAGTAAACCTATCATTCCTCACTAGGTTAATGAAACTTTCCTTTATTTAACTTATTTATCAAATTAAATTATTGCAGGTGCCAAACTCTTTTCTACTCCACTTGCAGGGCTGATTATAGTCAGTGCGCGTATATTTTGTTTCATCCTTGTGCAACAGCAAAAGTCGGAGTTAGAATAAGGGGGGGCTTAGAGCATCATTTACAGATGTAGATTCAAGAATTTAGTGATAAACACACTGCTAGCCCCGGCACCTCGCAAAACTTGTCACAAAATATCTTGTAGTTACTACAGTCTTTAATAACTTCCTGCATTTTCGCTCTAGCCTCGTCCCTCAAATGGTTACACACAAACTTCATTTTGAGGAGCGGTCCCCATGATGAAGGTAATGAATCTTGAAATTGAGACAGCCACAGGCATGGATGTTGGTAATTATCAGGATCCGGAAAACAAGTGTACGTTTGTACCGACACGAAGTGCCTCCTACATTCTTCTTCCGCATTTATGTTTTCCGACCTTGGACTATACCCAGTTGGGTTTGCCACCTGTTTTATCCGACACAACCGTTCTTCTAAGTCTCTGAGTTCGTCTTCCTCTTTCTGCCTATTTTCGTTTCTTGAATTCATCTCACTCTCCCTCTGCAGTCTACCTGGTGGTGTGTCACCTTCGCTACTGCACGCTAATTGCAACTGTGCTAGTCCTTCCCTATGTTTCCTACTTATTTCTAATTGCGCCTCTTTAAGCTGTAATAGTGAGTGTATCTCCCCCTGGTTGGCATAAACCTATCGCTGCGTACTGTCAGAGCCTGTCTCATCTCTTATACTGATCTTTTATACATCTGCACTAATCGTATTCATTCTGACCACTACCTCTTTGATTCGCTCATCCGGCAGCACATCCCTACGTTCTGTAGTATCACTCTCTATTGCAATTATTCTACCTCCAAATTATTGGCTTTTTCTTTCACAGCGTCACATACTTGCTTCAGCGCACCCAGATTCTTCTCCCCCTCATCTAACCGATTATTAACTGCGGGCAGACGCTCATCGATAACTGAGTGTAGCTCCCTCATTGCCTCTTTATTTCCCTTATCCAATGCCTCCATACTTTACCTTACTATCTTTATCCATCGCTTCCAATCTTTCCTTATTATCTTTATCCATCGCTTCCAATATTTCCTTAATCTCCCTATGTCTCTCCTTATTATCTCTATCCATCGCTTGGAATCTTTCCTTATTTGCTTCCAATCTTTCCTTATTTTCCCTATCTCCCTCCTTAGTATCTCTATCCATCCTCTGTAAAAACTGCAGTAGCACATTGTCATTTGCTACTTTCGGTGCGCTCACCTCGTTCGCCTGAGAAACGGTAGCTTCGCTAAGGGTAGCTTTACCTTCACTGCATACCTGACCTAGTCCCGGCTCGCCCGCGTCGTCGGGAAAAGCCCCCGTTTGTCGACAAAGCCCGCCGCATAAAGGATCACCTAGCCGCGGTCCGCTGAACAATTCAGCCCCTTCCGAATGTTTGCCGTTCTCGCTCATTAGCCCCAGGTCGACACCTACTTCCTGCTGCACTGCTACGTTCACCCCAGAATCACTATTCTCCATGGTGACTACACTTTTCGACTGCGACCTAGTTACTACGGACATTACGCAAAAAAAATTATACAACGATCTTCCAGCCTTGGACGACGTAGCTAGTGATTACATAAAAAAAAATAGATCCTCACCAATCCAGAAAGAAATTGCAAACAAAAAATATTTTACTTCTTAGCGCTATCACAATATATTCCATTAAAAAAAAAAATCTTAACAGCAAACTCTAACAGCAAAATATCCTGGCAGGGTCGAAATTATGAGAGGCACCCGCATGCCTTGCTCATACTGTGGCATCAAGCAGTCAGGCCAGCAAGATGAGTTGTCTGCCAAGCGAGTGGATTCATTCTTATTTATCGAGTAACATGAACTCTCGTACTTACAATTAAGTTACAAATTATCCTCCTGTAAAAATAATACGCAACGGAAACGCACATCTGATTATCAGTAATTTACAGAACTCTGAGTGTTCACTACGCACTGGCAATACCACATTTTCTTTTTTTATTTAACGGCTTTTATCAACACGTGGCCATCGCACTGAATATGAGTGGCGCACACATTATAAATTCTGGATATCATGACAACATACAATTCGAAGGAAAAGGCCACCAATCTTTTTCTTTTCACTATCTTATTTATTCTGATAAATTCTATAACCTAAACACACAAATTCTATAACCTACAACAATAACACATGAGAAATTCCGCCCAGTGGGCATGGCTTTACATTGGTGATTCTCTATCTTATGGTCTCGTAATTATTTAACGCTACAGTGCACTTTCTGGATAGGATGGTGGATCTTTTGCTATATCTCACACTTCGACTCCCACAACCATCATCACGAAACTTTCCTCCAGACCGAGCGGTACAAAAGGAACACGCATAACCCACTACCTTTGAAACTACCTTGCTACTCTTCCATGCAAACCACACATACTTAAATTACATGACATACACCACACTACAACATGAAATACAACACAGGGAATAGTCACAACATTATCACTTTCAGCTTTCCCACTTCAATTAATATTTATCCCAGTTTCACATGACACTGCCCCACTTCGTAATTCTACTTTCCTACTATGAACTCTGGAGATATATGCACGTCTTCCTGTGCAGTGCAAGCCAAGTGGCATTGCTGGATAGACGGCTGACTCACCTTGCTTCTCTCTCAGAGTATTATAGTTTGAATCAAGCGTCACATGGAAACATATCACGCAAAGTAATATTAAGAACATATTCATCACACACACGAGTCCTCAACTGATACCATGGACGAGTACTTCTCTTTATCCTTTGTCTCATACACAGATTGAGACTCACACAGTACTCACCACGTGGAAGTACTCGCCTCTAATTTCAAGTCCTGCACACGCCATTCCTTAAATATTTCAACTTATAGTACACACGTTAGTAATTCAGCTTAACTTAAGCACACGGAAGTATTTCAACTTATTGCTACACGTGGTTTCATTGTGACCGTTGGTCACTTCCGAAGATTACTACGATCCCATTAATATTACCTGCCTGACATTTAATTCTCCCCACAAAAGTTCCTGAAATAGAGAAACTATTATTTCAAACTACTCTTAAATATTCCACATGCATACCATGTCTCCACTCTTTTTTCATTACGGAGCACACCTAAGACAGGTCTTAACAACACAAGATCCAGCGGCAGAGTGCTGAAACATGGCCGTTCTTCAGGTCCTCTCGCACCTCTGCCAAAGTGGGGGAGCACGTTGCTACCGTATTGGTCAGCCACATTTCAGGCGCTCAAAGCTCAGGTAAATTTCATCTCTTTGGTCCCACCAAAGGTGGCCAAAGGATCGTCTCAAAGATGATCATCTATTCACATTCACTATCTGCGGTTAGCAGATGATCATACATTCATTCATTTCACAGATCTCACCAAACTGGATGTAGGGATTTATTTTGTGGGAGTGCACATGTGATCAATTAAATAAATAAATTGTCATTCTTTCCCACACTGGTATCCGGCTTCGCTGTATTAAATGAAATTGAGTTATTTTACAAAAAAATGTGTTGTTCTGACAAAAATAATGAAGTATGTTGTACCTATTTTCAATGTCGGGCGGTACTGTACCCTTTCAAAATTAATAAACGACGGAGCTGTCCTCCTAGGTACAGAAAACGGGGTCAGAACACTGTTGCAGAAACAACGAAACAAACATGCCAAATTTAACAGACGCAAAATCCCCAAGATTGGCCGTCTTTTACAGAAGCTCGAAATTTAGAGCGGACTTCAATGCGAGATGCTTATAACAATATCCACAACGAAACTTTGTCTCGAAAACTGGCAGAAAATCCAAAGAGATTCAGATCGTATGTGAAGTATATGTTAGCGGCAAGAAACAATCAATGTTTTCTCTGCGCTATAGCAATGGAGATACTATCGAAGAATGTGATGCCAAACTAGAGTTACTAAACACAGCCTTCCGAAATCCCTTCACAAAAGAAGACGAAGTAAATATTCCGGAATTCGAATCAAGAACATCTGCCATCATGAGTAACTTAGTATTAAATATCCTCGGAGTAGTGAATCAACTTAAATCACTTAATAAAAGCAAGTCTTCTGGACCAGACTGTATACCAATTAGGTTCCTTTCAGCGTATGCTGATGCATTAGCTCCATACTTAACGATCATATACAACCATTCGCTCGACGAAAGATCCGTACCCAAGGACTGGAAAGTTGTACAGGTCACACCAATATTCAAGAAAGGTATTGGGAGTAATCCACTAAATTACAGGCCCTTATAATTAACGTCGATATGTAGTAGGATTTTGGAACATATATTGCCATCGAACATTAAGAATTACCTTGAAGAAAACGGTCTATTGACACACAGTCAACACGGATTTAGAAAACATCGTTGTAGTGAAACACAACTAGCTCTTTATTCGCATGAAGTGTTGAGTGCTATTGACAAGGGATTTCAGATTGATTCCGTATTTCTGGATTTCCGGAAGGCTTTTGACACTGTACCACACAAGCGGCTTGAAGTAAAATTGCATGCTTACGGAATACCGTCTCAGTTATATAGACTGGATTTGTAATTTCCTGTCAGAGGGGTCACAGTTCGTAGTAATTGACGGAAAGTCACCGAGTAAAACAGAAGTGATTTCTGGTGTTTCCCAAAGTAGTGTTATAGGCCCTTTGCTGTTCCTTATCTATATAAACAATCTGAGCAACCGTCTTAGGTTGTTTGCAGATGACGCTGTCGTTTATCGATTAATAAAGTCATCAGAACAACAAAACAAATTTCAAAACGATTTAGAAAAGATATCCGAATGGTGTGAAAACTGGCAGTTGACCCTAAATAACGAAAATTGTGAGGTCATCCACATCAGTGCTAAAAGGAATCCGATAAACTTCGGTTACACGATAAATCAATCAAATCTAAAGGCCGTAAATTCAACTTAATATATAGGGATTACAATTACGAACAACTTAAATTGGAAGGAACACATAGAAAATGTTGTGGGGAAGGGACTTAGAAAATGTAACAGATCCACTAAGGAGACTACTTACACTACTCTTGTCCGTCCTCTTTTAGAATACTATTGCGCGGTTTGGGATTCTTACCGGATAGGATTGGCGGAGTACATCGAAAAAGTTCAAAGAAGGGCATCACGTTTTATATTATCGCGAAATATAGGAGAGAGTGTCACTGAAGTGATACAGAATTTGGGCTGGACATCATCAAAACAAAGGCGATTTTCGTTGCAACGGAATCTTCTCACGAAATTCCAATCATCAACTTTCTCCTCCTCATGCGAAAATATTTTGTTGACTCCGACATACATACAGGATAATACAAGAGGAATCAGAGCTCGTACGGAAAGATATAGGTGTTCATTCTTTACGCGCGCTGTACGAGATTGGAATAATAGATAATTGTGAAGGTGGTTCAAAAAAGGCCCTGAGGACTATGGGACTCAACTGCTGTGGTCATAAGTCCCCTAGAACTTAGAACTACTTAAACCTAACTAACCTAAGGACATCACACACATCCATGCCCGAGGCAGGATTCGAACCTGCGACCGTAGCAGTCGCACGGTTCCGGACTGCGCGCCTAGAGAAGGTGGTTCGATGAACCCTCTGCCAGGCACTTAAATGTGATTTGCAGAGTATCCATGTGGATACAGATGTAGAATAATTCTAATAATGTTGTTAGTAACGGGATTCTGCTCACAAAAATATGCACAGCGAGATTATAACTTTTTTAATAATTTTTTTCTCGGAATAGTTAAATTTACCAGCAACCTGTAGCACATAAATGGAGTCCACAGTTTTTGTAGGGACGTAGCAGAGTAAAAAACACAGTTTTATTTACACATGTACTGCATGAGAAATGTTCCTCGTCTGGACAAGCGACGATCAATAAACTCTTCGCAAAGCAAGGCATCCTGTGGCATATTGGACCTATCGTAGTACGAGTGGACAGTAATGTCGTATCTTGGCAATAATTTATATTGATTTCTCTGGTAGACACTTTTGGTTAGTTGATATATTGTTTCCATTTTTATGTGCCATGATGCAACGTCAGCTTTCTCAGATGTGTTTGGCGATATTGACTTTTGTAGATATTTCAACTTCTCGGTCGATATGATTTTCCCTCCTTTGACCTCTAGTATTACAGTTGGTGACTTTATTTTTGTACTATATTCAAGTCGTCTCTAAGGATATCTGGTGTCCTACCTTTGCTAACTGAGCCTTCAGTTCATTGATTTGTTCTGGAACTGCGTCTAGCGAGTCGGTAAAAAATGCTAAGTCATCTGTAAACGTCAGGCTGTCAACCATCAAATTCACTTTTCTACGGTCAAGCTTGTCTCTATTTTCAACACCTTCGTCATTCATTTCTTTCCAATTTTTTCTAAATTTAGATAAACAGAGAAATTAAGCGTGCATAAAACTCCAGAGGATATTCGACGAAGCTCAGAGAGGAGTGCATCTCTGAAATTAGTCGGAGACGTAATGCTCTGTGACGTTAAAGATTATAGACCACCGTGGAGAATCTCCCCGTATTTTGTGTAGCAAGGTCGAATATCACTGACTTATGAAGGGCAGTAAGAACACATCGTGGCACAGGTTTCTGCATAATAGTAACTGTTGCACACAATCTACAGTTGTTTGTAAACTGGAAACAGGATTCCAGGGAAAGCTGATCTCCAGTTACTGCTGTATTGTGGAAAGGACGTCTACAGATCAGTCCGACATACATATCCATACAATTGTGGAAAACTTCGCCGAAGTTTCAGCCACGACCAGTCAGAATCCAGCCCTCTTCCACCACTGAGACTTTTCTGCAGTAAGCAGTTGGGTTTTTGGTTTGTGACGCTTGCTCCATTAACAAAATATTTTTTCCTGCAGCTGTCTCCGAAAAATTAATAGATGCACATGTATCCAGTTCTTGAACGGATGTCTAATGGAAAATTCTGAGAGCAGCAAACTGCACCGTTCTTGGAGACTGACGAAAATCCAACCTGAAATGAATTAACAGATAAAGACACACTTTTTTGACGTTAGAAACTATGATACCTAGCACCGCCGAGGCAGAACGTCATTGTAGGATACAGTGAAGAATTCACTGCTATGCACACAGATGGTTTGCCCGGTGGTCACATACTGCGGCCACCTCACTCTGTAAGCTATACACTGATCTGACTAAACTCATGGGATTCCAAGTAATATCGTGTCCGACCTCCTTTTGCTCTGCATAGTGCAGCAACTCGACGTGGCACGGACTCAACAAGTCGTTAGAAGTCCCTTGCACGTATACTGAGCCATACTGCCTGTATGGCCGTCCATATTTGCGAAATTGTTGCCGGTGCTGGATTTTGTGCACTAGCAGACCTCTCGATTATATCCCATATATGTTCGATGGCATTCATGTAGGGCGACCTGGATGGAGAAATCATTGGTTCGAATTGTCCATAATTTTGTTCAAACCAATTGTGAAAAATTGTGGCCAAGTGAGATGGCGCATTGTCATCCATAAACATTTCAATGTTTTACGGGAACATGAAGTCCATTAAGGGCCAAAAATGGTCTCCAAGTAGCCGATCATAACCACTTCCAGTCAATGGCCGGTCCCATGTAATGTGAACACTGTCCACACCATATGGAGCCATCACCGCTTGCACAGCGCCCTGTTGACAACATGGGTCCGTAACTTCGTGGGGTCTGCGCCACATACGATCCCTACCATCAGATCTTACCAACCGAAATCGGGACTCTTTGACCAGGTCACGTTTTTCCAGTCGTCTTGGGTCCAACTGATCTGGTAACGAGTTCAGAAGAGGCGCTGCAGGCGATCTCGTGCTGTTAGCAAAGGCACTCCCATCGGTCGTCTGCTGCCATAGCCCATTAACGTCAACACAGCACCGTGCAACCGTGAAAAAACCTTCCTTTGGGAACTATAAGATCTGTTTAATGAAGGAGCCGATGGTTCAAAAATGGTTCAAATGGCTCTGAGCACTATGGGACTCAACTGCTGTGGTTATCAGTCCCCTAGAACTTAGAACTACTTAAACCTAACTAACCTAAGGACATCACACACATCCATGCCCGAGACAGGATTCGAACCTGCGACCGTAGCAGTCCCACGGTTCCGGACTACGCGCCTAGAACCGCGAGACCACCGCGGCCGGCGAAGGAGCCGATGTATACTGACTCGTGTCAGAAGCGTGCTAATATACAGGGTGATTTTTTCCACTATGATTGACCGATGAGAGGATACGGAAGAAAAAAGGTCTAATGAACTTATGTCCGGAAATGCACGGTTTTCATGCTAGAGGCCATTTATTCAGTCATATTTTGTTATAGAGGCTGCTGTCTAATACGCCCTGTACCGAGCAGCCACAGTTACAGTATGCATGGTTTCCTACTAGAGGGTGCTACTGTTCCTCATACGTCATGCCCTAGCTCTCTCTCCTGCCGTAGTAATCGGTAATATTGAGTTCGATTCACTTCTCTTGTTGACTCATCTTGTAGTGGATGTAATACAGCGTTGTGCACAATGCTCCCGTGTTCGAATCGAGAGCTTGCCAACATGGTGTTTACTTACGGAAAGGCAAATAGCAATGAGTGGCGGGCAGCAAGGTTGCATCAGGAGACCTATTCCCCTCGACAACAACCACAGCATTCAATGTTTACAGCAGTGTGTCGCCGTTTGTCTGAGACAGGATCGTTTCAGTAAGCAGGAAATCATGAAGGACGTACCCGAAATGTTCAGACACCAAACTTCAACGGAAATGTGATTAATACTGTGGAAGGTGACCGCTTTGTCAGTACCAGGCAGCTGGCCCGCCAATACAGAGTAAGCCAAACGACCGTGTGGAAAATTCTTCATCACAAATGTTACCACCCTTATCATTTACAGCGTGTGCAGGACTTACTAGCGACAGGCTTCCCACATTGGGAGCGGTTTTTTCACTAGTTTCTTCACCAGGGAATCACGATTCCGGGATTTATGTCATCTGTATTATTCATACACGAGGCTACCATTACGCGGAGTGGTATCTTCAACTTACATAAGTCATCTGCGGGATAGTATGCAGAATCCCCATGGTATGGCGACAGAGAATAATCAGCATCAGTGCAGCCGGAATGTGTGTCCGGGATAATTGACGACCATATTTTGGGACCAGTCTTCCTTCCATGGCGCCTAACAGGCCGGAACTATCAGTGTTTCTTGCGGGTGACTTTGCCTCCCCTGCTGGAAGAAGTGCCATTCATGATTCGAAGGGTTACGTGCCTGCTACATGATGGTGATCCAGCCCACTTCGCAGTTAACATCCGGGCGCGTCTCAGTCGTGTCTTCCCTGGTCAATGAATCGGACGAGGGGGTTCAGTTTCATACCTTGCTCGTTCATCAGATCAAAATCGTGCGATTTCTGGTTATGGGACATCTCAAAAGTATCGTGTACGCAGAGCCCATTCCAGATATGGAAACACTGGAACACTGCATTCATGCTGACACTGTTCAGTGGCAGCTTGGCCAATGCGAACGTGTGAGACAGAACATGCTACGGTGCGTATACGCAAGCGTTGAGTTACATGGGAACCATTTTCAACACATACTGTAACTGTGGCTGCATGGTACAGCGCGTATTACACCGCAGTCTCTGTAACATTATGTGGCTGAATAAATGGTCTGTAGCATGGAAACAATGCACATCCGGACATAAGTTCATTAGACATTTTCTTTTTCGCATCCTCTCATCGAGCAATCCCTAGTGTTTGTACACGGTGGAAAAAATCACTCTGTATATACAGGGTGAAGCAGCTAAGTCATAACACCCCTTGTATCTCCCAAACCGTAATACATACAAAGATGCCGTTCGGACATTAAATTGCAGGAACAGGGGCTACTTGAATACGTCACATTTCATGTTTGTGCTATTTTTTATTACAGGGATATAAGGCCATCTTTTTTTTTTAATGAAACCCTATGTTAAATTTTAGCGTAACATGATGGACTTAAAAAGACGGTTTCGAATATGTGTATATCATAATATTTAGGCGAATACTTTTTGAGACACAGTTATGTTCCCGTATCGTATTCGTCCTTCGAAGCGGCGTTTCCCAATGCGATCTTTCCTGCTTGCCACTGAGGAACTTAACAGGGAAGACGTTGGTTGTTTTCCTGCTTCTCGATAACGCCGCAAGGTGACGCACGAGGTAGCTGGAGAGAAGGGTATAAATGTGCTGCTGGGGTAATGAGGCATCGCATTTCCGTCACAGTTTCTTGGAGCAGACATGTACACCGACGAAGAAAAGTTAGATATGCTTCTAGTGTATGGTGAAAGCAGAAGAAATGCTGTTAGAGCAATAAAGCGATATGGAGATCTGTATCCTGATCGTGAGCGTCCTACGTGCCAGCTACTTGCACGTATTTGCAAGAAACTACTTGAATCGCGATCATGGAACACCTTACAGAGGACAAGGCAGAAAACTGCAACTGGCAAGGTACATGAAGAGGGCGTTCTAGCGCTGGCGCAAAACGATCCTACTGTTTCGTCGCGACCTATCGCCTCGGAATGTGGTATAAGTCAGAGAAGAGTTCTACGCATATTGCACAGGCATAGATTTCACCCGTTTCACCTCTCATTACTTCAAGCACTCTCCGGTGTGGATTTCGAACGACGCCAGGAATTGTGCCGGTTTGTTCTGCAGCGCCATTTTTTCAACGAGAACCATCATTACCTTCGACAGGTACAGCATCAGCAACCGTGGAGTGTTAACGTGTGGTGCGGCATCGTCGGAAATGTCATTGTGGGGCCGTAGGTCATTCCGGGTATACTAAATGGCAATAACTATGCACAGTTCCTGCGAAACGTTCTGCCCATTTTGCTGGAAGAGGTACCACTAACTACGCGTCAGTGCATGTGGTTCCAACATGACGGCTGTCCTGCTCACTCTTCCCGTGCGACTACAGAGCTGTTAAATGAAAAATTCCTGGATTGTTGGATTGGACGACGTGCTGAAGTGAAGTGGCCAGCCCGGTCTTCTGATTTGACCCCTCTTGATTTTTTTTCTGTGGGGATCAATCAAACATAAAGTGTATGCTCAAACACCAACTACGACAGACGATATGAAGCAACGTATCATCGAAGCGTGCGCTGATATCTACATCTACATCTACATTCATACTCCGCAAGCCACCCAATGGTGTGTGGCGGAGTTACACCCTCGCAGCCGTTCACAAATCATTCGAACGGCGACTACAAATGTGCATTTCAGCAGAGGGGAAGCATTTTGAGCACACGCTTCAATAAAGTTTTGTACTATGTACGTACAATATGTATTTTGCATCTTTGTGTGTATTTGCTTCGTATTGTGATCAATAGTAAATATTTTCAAATAAAAAACAAATACGTACCAATAATGGCCTCCTCATTCACATTTGTATTTCTGTAACTTAAAATGTATTAACATCTTGTAGTATATATTGTAGTGTATGTTGCCTAGTATTTTGGTATCACAGTTGTCAAATTACTGGATAATATATGCGCGACATATTCAGTTAATTTTTGGGCGAAATATTGCAGTATGTATTACTGTTGTCGGTTAAATGGGTGTGTTTGTGTAAGGACGGACTCGTGAGTTTACTATGTACTCTACACAACAGGAAAGGTAGCACTGGACAACGCCGCTTCGAAGGACGAACACGATACGAGAACATATCTGTGTCTCAAAAACTGTTCGCCTAAATATTGTGATATACATATATTTGAAGCCGTCTTTTTAAGCCCATCATGTACACTAAAATTTAACTTAGGGTTCCATTTAAAAACCAAAGATGGCCTCATATTTTTGTAATAAAAAATAGCACAAACATGAAATGTGATGTATTCAAGTAGCCCCTGTCCCCGCAATTCTCTGTCCAAACGGCATCTTTGTATCTATTACGGTTGGGGAGATACAACGGGTGTTATGACTTAGCTGCTTCACCTTGTATACATAAACCTGTAATGACTGACTCCGTAGCTGAGTAGATAGCCGGCACGGTAGCTCAGCGTGTTCGGTCAGAGGGTTAGCTGCCCTCTGTAATAAAAACTGAGTTTATCGATCAATAACGAACTTAAACGGATGTCTTACGACGTCCGCCCCGACCAGACGCAAAGAACAAAAGCGAACAAAATGAGATTAAAAAAAATTTTAAAAAGTTGTCAGCGTGCGTAACTGCCATACTGGAGACTCGAGTTCGATTGCCGGTACTGCCAGGGGTTTTTTACTTGGTGAGAGGTCTGGAACTGAGTGCACTCAGCCTCGTAAGGCCATCCGAAGGCCTACTTGACGGTTGGCAGTGGTTCCAAGGTCAAGAAGTTCGAGAACGACCGGGAGAGCTGTGTGCTGACAAATGCACCTCCATACCGCATTCAGTGACGCCATTGGCAGAAGAAGACACAGAAGTCGGGCACGACTGTCATGTCCAGGACCAGAATGCGGAACTTTACGTTAGTGGAACGAGCATGTGAAAACTGTGGTAGGGAAGGCAAATGGTTGACTTCGGGTTATTTTGAGAATTTTAGGAACGAGTGGTTAGCCCAGAAAGGAGACCGCATGTAGGACGCTGGTGCGACCTATTCTTGAGTACTGCTCGAATGTATGGGATCCGTACCAGGTCGGATCGAAGGAAGACATGGAAGCAATTCAGGGGAGGGCTGTTAGATTTATTAACGGTAGGTTCGAACAAAACTTAAGCGTTAAGCGATGCTTCGGGAAATCCAGCGGAAATCCCTGGAGGTACGGCGTCGCTCTTTTCGGGAAACACTACTGAGAAAATTTAGAGAACCGGCATTTGAAGCTGACTGCCGAGCCATTCTGCTCCCGCCAACATACATCTCGCGTAAGGACCACGAAGATCAGATACGAGAAATTAGGGCTTATACTGTCGTTTTTCCCTCGCTCTGTTTGCGAGTGGAACAGGAGGGGAAATGACAAGTTGTGGTACACGGTACCCTCCGCCACGCACCTTACGCTAGCTTGCGGAGTATCTATGTAGATGTAGATATACCTGAAAATCATAGTTATACTATTGAAAAAAATTAAGTAGCAAGGGAATTGACAGAATCTACATTCAGATAACGTTTCCTCAAAACTGACCCACGTTCAGGGCACCGTCACTTGCAAACAACAAATTTTGTTCTGTGCATGAAAATGAGCAGAGAGAACAACGGCACGTATGGCTGACCGTTTGTGCTTGACTACATTCGCGCACTTGCAGTCCTATGACTTAGCCCTGCCGATACCATTTTTTACACTGCAGTCTTCGTTATAGGCAGCCGGAAGATGTTCACGTAACTCCATATCTTGGTGCATAGATTTTTCACAATGAAAGTCTTGCCTTTTCTGGAGGTAGTTCAAAGGCTTTGATCTTTGTGGAAAGCTTTTCCATGTTTTCATCCTAGGTAGAGACTGTTGATGACCAAACAGTGGGTGAGCTTAAACGCCCTCAATCTTCAGTCGTTCTTGATTAGCAGTGACTTCTCGACGAATACTTGGATGTACAATACCAGCAAGATAGTACACCTTTTGCACAAAGTGATTAACCTACAAGCTTCGTTTAAGGGTTCATAGTCTTAGCACGGGCTGATCTATACCACCTATCATCAGAGGCTTCAAAGACACAGAAGCATCTTTGAAGTCTCTGATGAGAGACGCTGCATAAAATTGCCTACAGTTTGGATTCGAACATACAAACTCCTATTTCCGGTTGAAATCCGGCAAGCTGGTGATACGAAATCTGTTACATCTAGCCAGACTACTAGAGATGATGGTCGACATTCCAACTTAGCCGCTAGAAAACGGACTACATGACGGAAGTATGATGAAACCATCTTACAGACTTCCTTCAAAACCATCACTGGGCGAGATGGCGTTGTAGTGGTAGGGGACTCGTATTCAAGGAGACCGCATTTCAAATTCCAGTCCGACCATCTAGAGTTAGCTTTCCAGGATTTTCCCAAATCATTCAAGGTGAATTCCATGACGGTTTCTATGAAAAGGTGCAGTCAATTTCATTCCTCAGTCTGAGCTTGTGCTCCGACCCTGATGAGACACTTCGCCGATGAGACGTTAAACCTCAGTATTCTTTCCATACTTGAAAGACACAGTCACCAGATCGGAGAAAAAGTGTCATCATAATCATCATCATCATCATCATCATTTAAAACTGATTATGCCTTTCAGCGTTCAGTCTGCAGCATAGCCCCCCTTATAAAATTCCTCCATGATCCCCTATTCAGTGCTAACATTGGTGCCTCTTCTGATGTTAAGCCTATTACTTCAAAATCATTCTTAACCGAATCCAGGTACCTTCTCCTTGGTCTGCCACGACTCCTCCTACCCTCTACTGCTGAACCCATGAGTCTCTTGGGCAACCTTGCTTCTCCCCACCATCTAAGCCTGTTCGCCCTCACTGCTATATATATATATATATATATATATATATATATATATATATATATATATATATATATATATAGAGTTCATTCCCAGTTTTTCTTTGATTTCCTCATTGTGGACACCCTCCTGCCATTGTTCCCATCTACTAGTACCTGCAATCATCCTAGCTACTTTCATATCCGTAACCTCAACCTTATTGATAAGGTAACCTGAATCAAGTGGCTCTGAGCACTATGGGACTTAACATCTATGGTCATCAGTCCCCTAGAACTTTAGAACTACTTAAACCTAACTAACCTAAGGACAGCACACAACACCCAGCCATCACGAGGCAGAGAAAATCCCTGACCCCGCCGGGAATCGAACCCGGGAACCCGGGCGTGGGAAGCGAGAACGCTACCGAACGACCACGAGATGCGGGCATGGTAACCTGAATCCACCCAGCTTTCGCTCCCATACAACAAAGTTGGTCGAAAGATTTAACGGTGCACAGATAAATTAGTCTTGGTACTGACTTCCTTCTTGCAGAAGAGAGTTGATCGTAGCTGAGCACTCACTGCATTAGATTTGCTATACCTCGCTTCCAGTTCTTTCACTATGTTGCCATCCTGTGAGAATATGCATCCTAAGTACTTGAAACCGTCCACCTGTTCTAGCTTTGTTCCTCCTATTTGGCACTCAATCCGTTTATATCTCTTTCCCACTGACATTACTTTCGTTTTGGAGATGCTAATCTTCATACCATAGTCCTTACATTTCTGATCTAGCTCTGAAACATTACTTTGCAAACTTTCAATCGAATCTGCCATCACAACTAAGTCATCTGCATATGCAAGACTGCTTATTTTGTGTTCACATATCTTAATCTCACCCAGCCAGTCTATTGTTTTCAACATATGATGGTTGGTTGGTTGGTTGGTTTCGGGGAAGGAGACCAGACAGCGAGGTCATCGGTCTCATCGGATTAGGGAAGGATGGGGAAGGAATTCGGCCGTGCCCTTTCAGAGGAACCATCCCGGCATTTGCCTGGAGTGATTTAGGGAAATCACGGAAAACCTAAATCAGGATGGCCGGACGCGGGATTGAACCGTCGTCCTCCCGAATGCGAGTCCAGTGTCTAACCACTGCGCCACCTCGCTCGGTCTCAACATATGATCCATAAATAATATGAACAACAGTGGAGACAGGTTGCAGCCTTGTCTTACCCCTGAAACTACTCTGAACCATGAACTCAATTTACCGTCAACTCTAACTGCTGCCTGACTATCCATGTAAAGGCTTTTAATTGCTTGCAAAAGTTTGCCTCCTATTCCATAAACTCGTAGAACAGACAATAACTTCCTTCTAGGAACCCGGTCATAGGCCTTTTCTAGATCTATAAAGCATAGATACAATTCCCTGTTCCACTCATAACACTTCTCCATTATTTGCCGTAAGTTAAAGATCTGGTCCTGACAGCCTCTAAGAGGCCTAAACCCACACTGATTTTCATCCAATTGGTCCTCAACTAATACTCGCACTTTCCTTTCAACAATACCTGAGAAGATTTTACCCACAACGCTGATTAAAGAGATACCTCTGTAGTTGTTACGATCTTTTCTGTTTCCATGTTTAAAGATTGGTGTGATTACTGCTTTTGTCCAGTCTGATGGAACCTGTCCCGACTCCCAGGCCATTTCAATTATCCTGTGTAGCTATTTAAGACCTGACATTCCACTGTATTTGATGAATTCAGACTTAATTTCATCCACCCCAGCTGCTTTATTGCACCGAAATCTATTGACCATTTTCTCCACTTCCTCAAATGTGATCCTGTTTCCATCATCATTCCTATCCCATTGTACATCGAAATCTGAAACATTACTGATCGTATTTTCACCTACATTGAACAACTCTTCAAAATATTCCCTCCATCTGCCCAAGGAATCCACAGTATTCACCAGCAGTTTTCCTGACCTGTCCAAAATACTTGTCATTTCCTTCTTACCTTCCTTTAGAAGACTGCTAATTACACTCCAGAATGGTTTTCCAGCAGCTTGACCCAAAGTCTCCAACCTGTTCCTAAAGTCTTCCCAAGATTTCTTCTTGGATGCTGCAATTATCTGTTTGACTTTGTTTCTTTCTTCAACATAACTTGCTCTGTCTACTTGAGTTCTAGTATGAAGCCATTTTTGATACGCCTTCTTTTTCCTTTTACAGGCTGCCTTGACTGTGTCATTCCACCAAGCTGTTTGCTTCTTACTACTTTTACACACTACTGTTCCAAGACATTCTTTAGCCACTTCTAGTACTGTGTCCCTGTACCTTGTGCATTCCTTTTCCAATGACTGTAATTGACTACATTCAACTAACTGGTACCTTTATGAGATCACTGTTATGTACTTGTGCCTGATTTCCTTATCCTGAAATTTCTCCACTCTTATCCTCCTACATATGGACCTGACCTCCTGCACTTTTGGCCTCACAATACCAATTTCACTGCAGATTAAATAATGATCAGTGTCATCAAAGAATCCCCTGAATACACGTGTGTCCCTCACAGCCTTCCTGAATTCCTGATCTGTTATTATATAGTCAATGACAGATCTGGTTCCCCTGCCTTCCCGTGTGTACCGGTGAATGCTCTTATGTTTAAAAAAGGAGTTTGTGATTACTAAGCCCATACTGGCACAGAATTCCAAGAGTAGTTTCCCGTTCCCGTTGGCCTCCATATCCTCTCCAAATTTACCCATAACCTTTTCATACCCTTCTGTTCGATTTCCAATCCTGGCATTAAAATAACCCATGAGCAGAACACTGCCTTTGTCCTTTACTCTAACAACTACATCACTGAGTGCATCATAAAAACTATCCATCTTATCTTGATCTGTCCTTTCACAATGCGAATATACTGACACAATCCTAATTTTCTTGCTAGACATTGTCAAATCTATCCACGGTTTGTTTGGTGGTGTTTAACGTCCCGTCGACAACGAGGTCATTAGAGACGGAGCGCAAGCTCGGGTTAGGGAAGGATGGGGTAGGAAATCGGCCGTGCCCTTTCAAAGGAACCGTCCCGGCATTTGCCTGAAACGATTTAGGGAAATCACGGAAAACCGAAATCAGGATGGCCGGAGACAGGATTGAACCGTCGTCCTGCCGAATGCGAGTCCAGTGTGCTAACCACTGCGCCACCTCGCTCGGTAAATCTATCCACATCAGTCGTTCGTTTACATACCTTATTGCAACTACGCTGGGTTCCATTTCTTTCCTGATGTAAAGCCCTACACCCTATTGTGCTATTCCTGCTTTGACTCCTGACAGGTAGACCTTGTATTCTCCCACTTCCTCTTCTTTCTCACCCCTTACCCGAATGTCACTGACAGCTAAAACGTCCAGCCCCATCTTACTTGCAGCCTCTGCCAGCTCTACCTTCTTCCCAGAGTAGCCCCCATTGATATTAATAGCTCCCTATCTCAATGCCATTTGTTTGGAGTCCCTGGTTTGTCAGTTAGAGGTGGGACTCCGTCACCTCCAAAGGTCCGAGGCATTTTGCTCTGATTGTTGCCAGCATCATATTTAAAGTACCAGGGAAGCAGGTTGCTAGCCTTGCGTGCCCCGAGTCCCATTGGGTTTTACCCCTAACGGCTGAGGGACTAACCGGTGGATTTGGTAGTCTTTGCCGCATGAGCACGAAGGTGACCACGACTCAGAATATGTCCGAGATGCCCAGCCTTATTCCAAAGTAACTGGTATCGCGACTATCGGGATCACTTACTTGGCCACTCATACGTTGCCCGTGGTTCATGAACTAGGACATGACAACAGGAACCCACACCATGAACCATGAAGTGTATATCTTGAAATTGGCAGAACGCATCTGGTGCTACCCAAGATAACAAAAGAGTGTTATCAGATACCTGGAGGCTGTGTAGCACTGTTGCAGATGTGGAGGTGCCTATCACTAGTAGCGAAGCGAGGTTGAAGGCCATGTTTTACACCTGTTCAGGCCGCCGTCACTCATTGTCAACCTCTAACAACTGTCATCATCTGCAGCAGCGAACTCTGGTCTGGAGACGTCGAGTCTAAAGTTATAGGCTAACATCTTTCTGATACCTCTGACAGTGGAACACATGTCCCGGTTCCATTTTTGCTGAGATTGTGGGATAGGCAACTCTGCAAGGTGTTAGTATGCGCCAAAATAAGAAAAATGTCTAGTAAACATGAGCTCTAAAATGCATATGTTAAGAGTATAAGCACTTGTTCATCTTCGCTACTGTGTAATATATCTCATCTTCTGAACAAATGCCTGTAGTTCTCTTAAAAGAAGATACATGTTACACAGCAGTGAAGATGAACAAATTCTCATACTCTACTTACTGGATATCTTTTTCTTGTTGTAGTTCATACCACCACTTCCCAAAATATGGAAAACAAAGAGCTTGCAGTAGAAGAGAATGCTTTCACAATATCGAAGATGAAGAAGCGCTCATAGGTCTTAAGGCGTGCATTTTACACCCCATGTCTCCTATTTATTTTTTCTCGTTTTGGTCCATACAACCAACTCTGAAAGTTTCAACGCACAAGTCGAAAAAGTGGCGTCAACTAAAAAGACTTTCACCAGGCGACCGATATACCCGACGGCACGCCCTGGCCAACCGCACATTTTACATTTTCATCCGTGAAAACAGCTTACCGTACAATCTTAGCAACTCCAAGACAGATACATGTATTCCACTGTCAGAGGTAGCAGATATTTTTTTGCCTATAAATTCCGACTTGTTCCCTTACCTAAACACTACGGTCGCAGATTCGAATCCTGCCTCGGTCATGGATGTGTGTGATGTCCTCAGATTAGTTAGGTTTAAGTAGTTCTAAGTTCTAGGGGACTGATGACCTCAGAAGTTAAGTCCCATAGTGCTCAGAGCCTTACCTAAAATTCGTATATTTATCCTTCTCGGAAAGTTCGTAGCATTATCACGTAATCGTTTTCTACGACAACTGGTGACGTTGCGGACACACTAGTTATAAAAGTCTGCCTTAAGGTTATTCAGGAAATATTACACATCCTGGAAATCCGTGCTACGCAATGCTTTTTTCATCCGAGGAATGATGAAGAAATCACTGGGTGCCATATCAGGGGAATACACGAGGCTGAGGCAAAATTTAATAACCCAAAGATACAGCTTGTTTGTTTGTCTCATGGAGCATAAATACCTTTTTGGACAGCTTCCCGCAACCCTACTTCTTGACAACCTCCCGTAACATCATCATGAGATCTCGGCTGTATGCTTCTGTGACAGTTTGCCGCCTGCGAGCATAATCTTTTAGCACCACACCATGACAGTCAAAAAAAAAAAAAAAAAAAAAAAAGCCAGCATCACCTTGGCCCGATGATGGTTTCTACATGTAAATCTACGTCTACATGGATACTCTGCAAGTCACACGTTCCTGGTAGAGGTTTCATCGAACCACCTTCATAATAATTCTCTATTACTCCCATCTCAAACAAAGCGCGGAAAAAACGAACACCTGTATCTTTCCGTGCGAGCTCTGATTACCCTTATTTGATTAAGATGCTCGTATCTCCCCACGTAGGTCGGCATCAACAAAATATTTTCGCATTCGGAGGAGAAAGCTGGTGATTGAAATTTCGTGATATGATTCCGCCGCAACGAAAAACGCCTTCGTTTTAATGCTGTCCACCCCAAATCCTGTATCATGTCAGTGACACTCTCTCCGCTGTTTCGCTACAATATAAAACGTGCTGCTCTTCTTTGAACATTCTCGATGTACTCCGTTAATCCCACCTGGTACGGATACCAGACAGCGCAGTGGTACTCTAAAGAGAGGACGGACAAGCATAGAGTAGGCAGTCTCTTCAGTACATCTGTTAAATTTTCCAAGTATTCTGTCATCATAATGCAGTCTTTGGTTTGCCTTCCCCACAACACTTTCTATGTGTTCTTTCTAATTTAAGTGTTTCGTAATTGTAATTCCTAGGTATTTAGCTGAATTTACGGTCCTTAGAGTTGACTGATTTATCGTGTAACCGAAGTTTAACGAATTCCTTTTAGCACTCATGTGAATGACATCACACTTTTAATTATTTAGGGCCAATTGCCAATTTTCGCACCATTCAGATATCTTTTCTAAACCGTTTTGCAATTTGTTTTGATTTTCTGATGACTTTACCAAACGATGAAAGACAGCAGTATTTGAAAATAATCTAAGATCGTCTTCTAAATCGTTTATATAGATAAGGAGCGGTAAAGGGACTACAACACTACCTTGGGGAAAGCCAGAAATGACTTCTGTTTTACTCGATGACTTTCCGTCAATTACTGCGAACTGTGACCTCTCTTGATAGGAAATCACAAATCCAGTCACATAACTGAGACAATATTCCAAAAGCACGGGATTTCACTACAAGTAACTTGTGTGATACTCAAGCCTTTTCGAAATCTAGAAGTAAAGAATCAATTTGAAATCCCTTGTGAATAGCACCCAACACTTCGTTTAATAAACAGTTAGTTATGTTTCACAAGAACGATGTTTTCTAAATCCGTGTTGACTGTGTGTCAATAGACCGTTCTATTCGAGGTATTCGTAATGTTCTGACACAATATATGTTCCAGAATCCTGCTGCATATCGACGTTAATGATATGGGCCTGCAATTTAGTGAATTACTCCCACTGCCTTTCTTGAGTACTGGTGTGACCTGTCCAGTCTTTGGGTACGGATCTTTCGTCGATCGAGCGGCTGCATATGATTGTCAAGTATGCAACTATTGCTTCAGCATACTCTGAAAGGAATCTAACTGGTATACAGTCTGAACCGGAAGACTTGATTTTATTAAGTGATTTTAAGTTGCTTCACTACTCCGAGGATATCTGCTTCTAAGTTACTCATGTTGGCAGCTGTTTTTGATTCGAATTCTGGAATATTTACTTCGTCGTCTTTGGTGAAGGAATTTCTGAAGGCTGTGATCAGTAACTATTCTTTGGCATAACTGCCGTCGATAGTATTTCCATGGTTGTCGCGCAGAGAAGCACTGATTGTGTCTTGCGGCTAGCATACTTTACATACGATCTGAATCTCTTTGGATTTTCTGCCAGTTTTTGAGACAAAGTTTTCTTGTGGAAACTATTATAAGCACGTCGCATATACGTCCATGCTAAATTTCGAGCTTCTGTTAAAGATCTCCAATCTTGGAGATTTTGCGTTCGTTTAAATTTGGCATGCTGTTTTCGTTATTTCTGCAGCAGTGTTCTGACCCCGGTTTGTATACCAAGGGGCTATCAGCTGCGTCTCCTGTTAATTTATTTGGTACAAATCCTTCAATTGCTGTCGACGATATTTCTTTGAATTCAAGTCACATCTGGTCTACACTTATTTTGGAAGGAGTGGAGACTGTCTCTCAGGAAGGCGTCATGTTAAATTTTATTTTTACTTTTTTAATAGGTATATTTTTCGTTTAATTTTCGATGATATGAGGTTACAATATCCAGTCTCTCTAAGACAACCAAGTGTTCACTTACCCCCGTATCTGTTTAGATGCTCGTTATTAGCTCAGGGTTACTTGTTGCTATGAGGTCAAGTGTGTTCTCACAACCGTCACAACAGTTACTACTCGTGTGGGTTTGTGACCTAAATGCTCGAAATAATTTTCAGAGAATTCGTTTAGTACAATATCGGGTGAGGTTTTATACCTATCTCCGGATTTAAACATGTATTTTCCCCAACATAACGAGGGTAAATTAAAGTCACCACCAAATATAATTTTATTTGTCAGGTACGTGTTTGAAATTACTCTCAAGCTTTCTTTGAACCTTTCAGCAATTGTATCATCTGAATTGGGAGGTCTGCAACAGAAGCCAGTTATTATTTCAGTCCAGTTGCTAAAAATGACCAATAGCCATACTAACTCACTAAACTATATACTTCAATTTTGATACAAGATAAAATACTTCTAACAATAACAAACACGCCAGCGCCAACTGCGATTGGCCTATCCTTTCTGATCAGCGTTAGGTTCTGCGAAAAAGTTGCGCCTAAACTTATGTCCGGTTTTAGTCACCTTTCAGTGCCTATAACGACTTCAGCATCAGTGATTTCTATTAGCGCTTGGAGCTCTGATACTTTCCCAGCACAGCCACGAAAATTTACAACTGTCGTACTGATGATTCCTAGATCTACGTTCTCCCTGTGTTCGACTTGCATGCTTTGAAACGGAAGCCCATTCTGTGTTACCATGAGACCCTCTCACCTAAAAAAAAAAAAAATCGCCCAGTCCACCTCACACAGCCTCTGCTACTTGCATAGCCCCCTCCTCCGTGTAGCGAACTCCTGACCTATTCATCAAAACCCAAAACCCAATCACCCTACGGCGCAAGTCGAGAAATATAAAGCCTACACGGTAGCAGAACCATATGAGCCCCACATTCAGATCCTCCACTTAGCTCCACCGCATTCAGTCTTGCCGATTATGCTGCAAAATTGTGATCTCACCTCGTCAGCAGGACTGGAAACATGTACCACTTCTGTGAATCCAGAAAGAATCACTTCTGATACAAATTGATGCACACCATTAACATCGACGTGAGCCATCACTTGCAGTTGGCTTCACCCTGTGCTCTTCATAGAGATCAGAAGGATCCTTTACACGTCTGGAATGACTTCAACCAGTATGCACACAGAGTGCACATTGGCTTTCTTCCCCTCCTTGGCTGCAATATACCTAAGAGGCCCCATAATGCGCCCATTATTGGAGCTCCGAGCTACCAATATCCCACCCTCTGTGACTGCTCGGATCTTGCAGGCTGAAAGGTTTCTTCTGAAACAGGACAATCGACTGCATCTGGCCGAGGGCCATTGTCATCACCTGGAACCAATGTGTCAGACCAGCGAGGAAGGCCTTACACACATCCCTGGCAAGTTTTTCACCGCCTGCCACGCCCCGAGGCGACCTCCACTCGACTATGGATGAGGGACCAACCTCAGTGTGGGCAGTAACTGAGATGACCACCTGTGCGGACCAATAGGTGGACTCAAACGTGGTGGATGTCCGTTGGATCCTCATGGCCGGCCCACAGCAGTGATACCCAACCATTGCAGCTTCGAGCTGTGTAACCAAAGCCATCACAGCCTCTAGCTGAGAGGGAAGTATCACCAACTCGGCTTGCATCTGCACACAGCAATCACAATCCCTATCCCTGCTAAAGACCATGGAAAACAGCACTACAAGGCAAACAAGGACAATCGATACATGCAACTAAACTATACTCTAGATACAAAGGAAAACGCATGTAATGTGTGTAAAGATTAGATTAACAAACAGAGATTCAAAAACTGAATTACCAAAGCACACCAACAAGCGGTCACATTTTTTCGACAGTGGTGAATCCACATTTTTCCACTTCTTACACTACTCCTCTGTTTCGTAGTCATAGAGATACATACAGTACTCACCTGGGATGATTAGGTAGCTCATGAAGTCATCTGGATTGGCCTGACACAACTGAAACATTTCCGATGCGTTTTTTTGGATGGATGTGAGCACTCAAAGTACCCAGCGGACGGCGATCTTTCTCACATTCAAAATCTCACGCAAGATATTGAAAACTGATATTTCCAGTAACTCCTCAAATGCGATGCGCCAACCTTTGAGTACCAGGGCCGTCACATCCATTGCAATTCCCGATTCTTCACAGACAGATTGTTTGTCACTAAAATTCGCGTCGTTGTGATTTGTTTGGCCACATCAGATGCATCTGCAACATCTAATCTCTGCATGATATGATGATCCATTGTTGCCACATACTTCCACCAGTTAAGTCAGTATTGTTACAGTGGATGACCTGTCAACCGCACCCATTAAAATCTGCTCCCACAATAGGTGGAGGAAAGATAAGCTAATTCCTGTGTCTGAACTCTGCATCTTACCCGACACGTAGAAGAGCCGAGGGCTCTTGTGCTGTGTTTCACTTTATAATAACTACTGATGATGAGGACACACCTGATGACAAACTGCTGGAAATAGTATCTACGTAAAATATCTAGGACTAACTATCCACAGCAAATTTAAGCAGAATGACCACATAAAACAAATAGGGGAGAAACATGTGCCAGATTGAGATTCGTAGGAATAATCTCAAGAGACTGTAACGAATTGACGATGGAGTAGCATACAAGGCGCGCGTTCGGCTGATTCTTGATTATTGTTCATCAGTTTGGGCTCCTTACCAGGTAGTACTGATAGAAGAGATAGAGAAGATCCAACGAGGAGCGTTTCGTCACAGGTTCATTTAGCAGGCGCGAGAGCATTACAGATGTGCTCAACAAACTCCAGTGGCAGGTGCTACGAAAGAGGTGTTGTGAAGGAAAAGTCGAGCGACATACTAATTCCACCCACATATATCTCACAAAATGACCACGTAGGGAAAATTCGAGAAATTAAACGTAACACAATAGTTTACCAACAATCATCCTTTCTCTGTGCCGTTCAAGAGTAGAACAGGGAAGGGGTGATCAATTAGTGACACCAGAAGTATCCTCCACCACACACCATTATGTGGCTTTCGCAGTGCACTGTAGATGTAAATGTACATGTTCTAACAAGAAATTCAAAGATTTTTTACGTCCAGACAAGAATTTTCTGCCAGTCACAATAACAAAATTTTCACTTATGACCTGCACAATGTAAGATATAAAACAAACATTAGAGACCCTTGTTTGACTCTTCTACTGCAAGCTCTTTCCTTTCCATATTTTGAGAAGGGGTAGCATGGACAAAACCAATAAAAAAATTTCCATTTGTAAAATGCATACCTCAAGAGCTATGAGCACTTGTTTCATAAAAGAGATGTATTCCACAGTAGTGAAGAAGAATAAGTGCTTCTAGGTAATAGCAACTTAGAGCTCAGTTTTACTGCACTTTTTTCTTGTTTTGGTCCATACTACTACCTCTTAGATCTACAAACCAAAGACCTTTCCGTAGAAAAGATGTGTCTCACAGCAGCAAAGACAGACAAGTGCTCATAGATATTGGGTAAGCAGATTTCTCAAATCAAGATATGGAACACAAATCAGAAACTGTGATAAGTCCATATTTGTGGAAACGTTTGTTAATGCTATATCTATATAATAGCTTTGTATTAAAATACTTGGTTTATATTGTGACTACATAGATCATCATGTGTTTTTCTTTTGGCTCACCCAAAAACAAAAATAAAATAGCTTCCATTAATAATTGAGTACATTTTTTTTATTTATTGTTGCCACATGCGAACTCCATATAGGTATTTAATTACAGTAGACATTGCTTATCACTTACATAGGTTACTCATTTTTCACTCTTTATTATATTTTGTAGAAGAGTAGTAGTATATGTCTCAGAGTTCTGAACCAAAAAATATTTTTTAATCCCTGATAAAAACCAAGATTTTAGTTTTTCTGCATCCCCCATTCGAAAATGTATCCATACCAACAATCAAAATTTTCATTTAAGTATTAATTTTCATTTAAGTATTAATTTATTAATTAAAATTTATTATTCAACAAACTAAATTTATTCAGCAAACATTTTAAGAAATTTAAGATTCATTCAAATTCAATAGCATGAATCGAGCAATCTTATTTTGTTCTTTACCTCTATATATAAAACTCAATCCAACAATTTTCTCGAATTCATCATCATCTTCTGGAAAGGTTTTAGTATAATGATCTGGAAGAGTAATTTTATATTTATCATCTAAAAGTAATAAAACATTTTCCCTAGTTAGTTACCAAACTTTCAGTTTTTGAAATATTGTAAGATTGTTTTTTGGCTCTGTTGATTTAGTGATCACCTCTGCATAGCCATTACTGTAAGTGTTAAGGTCATTTACTAGATTTTCAATGCTGTCATTCATTATCATTTTGTTTTGTTTCATTTATATAGAAAAAAAATTTATTTTCAAAATTTAAAACTTGTGATAAACGTTTTAATATTTTAAATCCAAATTTTTCAGTTTTTATTTCCTCTACCTTTCTGAAAATCCTTCAAAAGGAAATGTAAACATGAAATTAACACTTCAACAACTTTTTCTACTTTGTTATTAATTTATGTAATTAAAAATTTTCAGTTACAATTCTGTTATGAATCATAAGCTAATTTTTTTATGCCATTCAAAATTATACAGGGTGGTTCACTAAGATATGCAAATATTTTTATGTGATATTCTTCAAGTAAAACTAAAGGAAAAGTTCATTTCAACAAAGATTAACAAATGTTTAATTATGGAGTGACTGGTAATAAAAGATTTTGCCTGAAATTTAGCAACTTCGCTAATATGAAGCCATTGCAAAACTGAGCGAGGTCAAAGTAAATCATGATTTCCATTTACTTTGTTGTTATTTACCTGGTAAATCTAACAATAAATGTCCCACACATGTATCTGCAGCAGTTTTCCACAACATCCAGAGAAAAAAATAAGTAATTTTGTAAAGTTTTTAATTTATTAACTATATGGCCAAATATGTTTTTTTAAATACCAAACAACTGAACAAAGTTTTCAACAAAAGTTAAAGAGAATTTAATTTTGAAAAAACGATGGTAATAATGTTAAGTGAAACTGTCCGAATGTGTCTGTAAATTTGAAAGGCTACCCTATTTCATAAATAATCTACAAACTAAAGCAGTTACTATGTGGTTTTACTTGAATACGCTGTTGTTACTATGTTTTTTTCACTGAACAATACAAAAACTAATTCATTTCAAGGTTAGGAAACGACTGAAACAACTCATTAATAGTTTCCAACAATGACATAAACGTTTCTACATTCTTAATGGAAAGTAAACTAATTTACTTGTAAAATAATCTTTCCTGCTCGCTTTCCTCTGGAAAACTACCGCAGATACATGTCTGCAACATGGTTTATTAGATTCAACAGACCAATAACAGCAAAATAAATCGAAATTGTGCTTTACTTAACCTTATACAGTTTTTCGATGGCTTCACATTAGCAAAGTTGCTAAATTTCAGGCAAAAAATTTTATAAGCGGTACCACTGTATCGAAACATCTGTGGACCAATGTTTATAAGAATTTTTTCCTTTAGGTTAACTTGTAGCATAATATATTAAAATATTTGCATATCTTCAGTAATTACCATGTATATGCAAGTGTATCATTTGGGATATTTTCATTAAAAAATGCTCACACTTTCATTGTTGTTTTTTGTGTATTTAAAGCATTCATCCTCCTAACCACATTAATGACATAGATAGAATAATTTTAAATAAAACTGAATGGTTTACATTTCTATCTTTATTTAATTATCATTCTTTTAAAATCTCTAAAGAGCATTGTAAACTTTTAAAAAGTTATCCAGTTATCAAGAGTCCATAATACTTGATGAAAAATTTCATTTATTCCATTTTTTTACATAGATATTTTGTAATTTAAGATGAGCGAGTAAAGAAGAATCATATAACTGATTATTTTTTCGATTACTTTGGTAAACAACGAAAACTAAATAAGGCATGTCAATGTCAGCAGACTTATAATGATTAGTTGTATCTAGTTAAAAATTTCTTTCTCTATTTAATACAGAAATTTCAATTGTTTGTGGTTCTAAAATAAAAGAAATTGGAATTTTTGGATTGTTCAATCTTTCTTCTTCGAGTTCAGGTGAATATTCTGTTTCATTTTTAACAACAAGGACATGAATTTTCATACTTTTAACAATAATTTTCTTTTCTTTTAGAACTGGACTGTTAAAAATAGAACCTTCTTGGTCTGTTCTTGAACTTCATGTGAAAATTACTGTTAAATCTCCATTACTACTTTTTAAAATCCTTAAAAATACTCAAAATGATTCTAATGGATAAAGTACTTCGTTTTGTTTGTTTTCAATTTTACCATTGTTAAGACTGTATCTCTCCACAGTTAATTTATTCGATAGAGATGAGGGTAATCGAATAAGAGTTGATGAAGAAATGAATGGATGTTCTATTCTAGACAAAATATTGTTTTCTTTTTTAATTGAAATAACGTTATATAATTTTAACATAAAATTATCTATTAGTATAATACTTGATTTAATACCAAATGCTGAAAAATCTATTCCATCTGTGTGAATAACATCAAATGTCATATAAATTTGTGAATAATTAGGATGAATCCAACTATTACAAGTATTAATATTAATTTCTGTTTCTTTCTTTGGACTGTTTGAGATATTTTTTTGTTTTCTCATTAACACGAAGTGAGTAAAAATGATACCTCTCAATTCTGAGAATGATTTATTAAGGGAAAAAATTTATTTATACAATTTTAAAATTACCATTACACAAGCACCATTGAAGTCAATCAAATCACATTTTCATCAGCTGTAATTAATTCTAAAGTATCAAAGTATATTTACAGGAAACCTTGGTTCATAAGTTGTTGGTCCTCCAAATTCAGTATTTGGTTTCAATGAAGATATGATTTTAGTTTCTCTATGAAAATGATCAGTATGTTTAACAAATATCCCATTAGATAAATTAAAATTTATATTAGTCAATGGAATAATTTTAGGAACATTGGTAGTCATTGTTTTTCATTAGATTCAATAATTTTATCATTAAAACCTAACAATGTCAAATATAATCTATGTCCATAAATAATTTAACATCACTTTCCATAGTAACTCTGTTTAAAATTTTATCTTTGTTACTGTCAATATTAGGGTTTTCGATTGAATGAATTTTTCCAACAATATTCGCAAACATAAATTCCTATCGTTTCTCTTTCCCTATAGAATTTTTATTTTTTGTGAAATATGTGGAGTGAAAAACCTGAATAAAAACTAAGTAATGTAACATTTTTACAACTTTCTCTTAATGGGACAGTAAATCTTGTTATTTTAACAGATGAATTATCACTAAATTTAAATATCTGACCTATTTATAATAACAAAAATTATGTAAGTAATGACAGATTGTGAGCCATAAACTAGAATTCCAGAAACAAATTAAAAAATAAATATAATAAACTAATTCTATTCAATGATTGGTAATAGATCCAAATGAATGCAGTGAACCAACACTAATGATTGGTAGTTGTATTCTAGCAAATGGATGGTTTAACTAGAAAAAAATTAATGAAAAGTATATTTGTTCCAAAAAATTAGAGCATCAAAAATATCAATAATTTATACAAACATGAGAATAAATAGAATATAAAATTGATGAAAAATTACTACTATCATTGAAAAGAGTGAAGAAACTATTCTGTTAGATGTATGTGAAAATAACTTAGTTTTAGATTTGAGGATTTTGTCCTTGAAAATGAAGATATAGTTCATCAATAAACTACTAGATGTAGACTCAAAGGAATTTATTGTTTTTATTTAAGTCTAACATATTCAAAAATACCAAAAGTAGTAGTTAGAAATAATCTTAATTTTTTAAATAATTTCAAATGACAAAATATTTCAACCATACTTTCATGAATTTGTTGGTGGGATTTTAAAACTTTAAGAAATGTGTAGTAAATGTTAGAATAATGATGGTTTATTACCATATATATGATAACAAAAATCAATGACACTAAATGCAAAGATATAATTAAGAATTTTTTAAGCATCGAACACAAACATTGAACATAAATAATCAATGTAAAATTAAAATGATTAATGTTTTTTATCTTCAATAAATGTTTTCAAAATACGACCGAGAGGTTGTTAAAAAGGCTATGCGAAATAAAAAAGTAAACAAATGCTTGAAAGAAAAGTTTCAAAAATGGTAAAAACAACCACAGACAGAATATCAAAAATTTTAAAAAGGAAAGCAACCAGTTAGCTATGTAATAGAATAAATTAAACAAGAAATCGAAAGAGTGCATGGTAATGTTTTGAAAGCTATTGAAGGAAATACAGAAGTTGAACAACAAATGGTTCCTTATAATCAAAATTATTTAGTAGAATAGGACAATTTTCCTACAGTACTATAGTGAGAAAAGAGGTTATATGTTAAGTGAATCAGAAGTAAATAATTTGTTACAGAGTTATGAAAAACAAAGAAAAATTAACAGGGAAGAATTAAGAAAAATAAATATACATGATAAATGATAAAATTTATAAATCATACTGTATATACTGTTTTTAGATTAAGGTCGGTTGCTACTTTTAAATATACTGTTTAATATCCAGTTGATTTCAGTGGTGATACATTAAAACTAATGTAAAAAATATGATGTTACTGATGGATAATGAATGTGATAACTAAATAACAAATTATTGTGGGTGATGTAATTGAAAACAGTGATTGCATTTGTTTATAAATTTATGCTAGATTTGTATTCGAATCAACTGCTGTATAAAATGAAAGTAAAATAAAATCAAGTACATGACATAAAGATAATAATTTAGTAAAAACAATTGTTGAAGGTAATTTTACAGGTATTTCAGAAATAGATCTTAATGATTCATTTCAAACAGGTGGTGAAAGTTTAATTAAATAATATACAGAAGAACCAATCAACTATATTTGAATGAATGATGTTCATGATTTAATCGATAGAATAACAGTAATTCATGATGAAGAATCAGTTGGTAATAAAAATTATCTTAATGAAGAAGTTCGACATACTCAAATGTTAAAAAAACAAATTTAGCGATTTCATCATCAACAACCGGAATGGATTCCATTTTTTGTTTATTTTTTGTGTACTCTTAATCACACATTTTTGAATTAGGAAAATATGGTGAATACATTAATTAATAAATTTTGTATTTGAAATGCACATTCCTGGAAATAATAATAGTGGTTCTGGAACAAAATTGAAATAATGATTACCAAGAGGAGATCAAGGAATATATCTGTTAGACAAAGCTTGTAAGAACAATGGCATTCCTTACAGAATTAATAAAGATCTACAAAAAAGACATGGAGCAGATAAAGACTTCGATTAGTTGCAAATGAATGTATGCTGCAGTTCCTCCTTTGTTGAATAATAACTGCCACTGAAGTCAGAGGAATAATCTATGGGAAACGAAAACTGAGAATGTGATTAATGTTGACAGAAAAGAGTTGGGGGTTACAAAAAAATTCTTTACTAATTTTTAATCTATCTAAGAGAATAACTTCACCATTGATTATACTTTGCTACCAATTGGCAAAATCAAACAAAATCAATTAAAATTAAACAATTAAAATTAAACTGAATAATGATCAATTAAATAGTACTGAACCATTTTTAAGCAATCTTCAACGAGATATAAGAAAACTGGTGGAAATCCTAGAAAATTTGAATGCATACATAAGAAAAAAGTGAGAAGGTTCATGATTAAAAAAACATGATAACGGCTTTATATCAATTTTACATGTTAGGTTATGTCAATTGGTTCATTAAGGTGAATTATTGTATGACAATTGTTAATTTCGAATGTTTTCAATTTAACAAAAGCAAATTTTTGGAAATAACATATATGCTTAACTCAATGGCGATTAAGAAGAAATCAGAAGTTTTCACCCATTAAAACCAAAAACCAAAAATTAATTAATTCAGAATTGAAGACTGTCAATCATAAATCAAAGAATTTAAATCAAAAATTATAAAAATTTAGTCAATAGATACAAAACTAAAAACTTTTTCAAGGTTGTTAGAAACAATAATTAAAAACATTTAATCATCACAAAATTCAAATATATGAAACATGATTAAACAATTTCTAAGGAATAAGCTCATTTTTATATAGAAAAAGTTAATTGATTTTAAATGTAGATGATTAGTAAATGTCAGTTATAAAATTGACAAACAATACGTAAAAAAAGGATATAGTTTATTTTCTCTGAAGCCAAATATACAAGTATTTTAACGCAGTTGAATAATTATATCAGTAAAATGGATTTTAATCAACTTCATAAAATTTATCTACAATATTATATAATGTATAAAATAGTAGAAAAATTTTTTCAGGTTATTTCTCAAAAACTGCTTAACTCCATATCTTAATGATTTAAGTATTTTAAATATGAGATAAAATGGTAAACAAATTAAAGAATTCACATTTATGACCAGTCAAAAAATTTCTCAAATTGAATTACTATGTTTTATTCTTTAAAAAGGTGTTGTTTTTGGTAACCTGATCTAGTTGAAATGGATTCAGGTATGTGAAACTTAATTCAAATAAATACATAAAGGACGTAAACATTTATTGACTGTCATCAATATTTATTCCAAATTCATTTGCGCTAGTTGAGTTGAGGATAAAACAGGTGACAATTTCACTGATGCTTTGCAAATATATTTAGAGTGTGATCACCAAAAAAACTGACAAACAGATAATATTAAGGAATTCTATAATAAATAATTCGAGAAACTGATGAAATACACAGTAATAATCAATATTCAACTTTAACAGAATTAAAAGCACCTCTTGAAAGATGTAATAGAACACTTATAGAAAAAATGTGGAAAAATTTGACACATAAGAAAATTATAAAGCGATTGATTTAGTTACAAATCTTGTTGAATACAATAACACTAATTATTAAACAATAAAAATCAAACCACAAGATATAAACAGAAAGAAATAAAAAATCAAATTGGAAACTGTTTATGTAACAAATTTATTCGATACTAATGCATAATATAAAACAGGTGATAAATTAAGAATAACTAAATTAAAATTACTTTAGAAAAAGATATACTGCAAATTGATGAGCAGAAATTTTTCAGTTGAAGATGTCATTCATTCTAATCCAATCATAAATAACTTAAAAAAATTAAACGGTGAGGAAGAGAAATATATTTTTGTTCACAAGAATTATTAAAAAGGAATTATCCAGATGTTTCTCATGTTGAAAAAGTTTTCAAAAAGAATGATAATAAAATGTATGTTAAATTGTAATTCACATAATAGTTGGATTAGTAAATACAAAATTGAATTATAAAAATTTTTCATGTAAAAACTTAAGACCGTAATAGAGCAAATCAACTAGGAATAAATGGGTATTCTAATTTAAAAAATTATAATGTTGAAAATTGTTGATTGGACAAAATTTATTAATTATATTCAACAACTAATGAAACATACAGATTTATAATCATTGATTATATAAAAAATGAATAATTTGCTTAGCAACAAAAGTGTACTTTGTATCATGTAATCGAAAGTAAGCTAAAAAAGTTTAGAGAATTTCAACATTAATGAAACTGTAGTAATATATCAACATTTCATATACTATCCCAAATTATTACAGGCTAATTTCTACATGAATTAGAGTGGAATGTTATTCCAAGTGAACAAATTACCTGAAGATTTTATTTGTGATTAATGATGTAATGTTGAGTGTCAGAGAATTTCTTATTTTCAAAAATTATCACTCATTTATTTGAGAATTTCAAGTTAACTGAAATTAGGAATTTATATCAGCAATCAAAAAATTTCTTGAAATTGTAAGATAGAACTTCAGGATAAGTTAAACTGGCATGTTATTTTAAACTAACAAACAATATGTGAAGATTTTGTAACACAGTGGATATGTTAGACAGGTATAATATTTCACAAAAACAAAAATTACCTAATGACTTCATGAGGGAATTTCAACTAGACAGGTGTGATATTTCACTAACACAAAAATTAACTCAAGAATACATGAAGAAATTTCAAGATAAATTGTACTGGTTTAATATATCTTAAAGTTAAAAATTATGTGAATTTCAACATAAATTACAGCTGAGAAGGATTATGAAGAAATCATAGAATTTTGATACAAATTAAATAGGACTTCAGTATCTCAAATAACACACACGTTGGAAAAAATGAAATTGTTGTATAATATACTCTTTATTTAAGTGGAGTTAGTTATTTAAAATTTAACAATATTTGTACTGAATTTAACATTCATAATAGTAAACGTTTTGTTACAGAAGTTTGAGTATATATTTATATTAAAATAAAAGTTACTAAGAACAACTGCATGCCACATTTATTTGACAAATTTGAATCTGAATTAATTGAATGAGACGGATTTCATAGTTTTAGTTTATTATATATTCATATAAATAGTTACGATTGTTAATTATAATTACTCACAAAAAAGTACTCAGAAATTCAGTTTATTTTGTTAGGAATGTTTGTAAGATTCATTACTATATCACACAATTGCTCTTGTGAATAATCATTCAAAATATTTTAATAATTTTCACAACAAACCTTACCTAATCTTCCTTTATTCTTTGAAATAACTTTATTGGAAGAGGCACAATATTTATTCTGAAAAATTTTGTAGAATTTGAGTGTTTATATCTGAGAATATATAGTTGTTTTTGAAAATTTTCAACTTGTACTCAAATAACTTAGTATCGTAATTACAATCATTTCAATCAAAAAATATGAAAGGTTACTCTTAAATTTTTAGCACTGAACAAGATGTGGAAATAGATTAGTTATTTCTTCATGTCTTTCACATAAAATAGTTCTATCATATACTTCATCTGACCTTTTTATATAATTTTTTTCAATTTTATTTACATTACTTAAATGATTTATTTGAGCTTCATACATTTCTTTTTTACATTAACCCGCATTTTACATTCACCTTGTTCACAAATGGATGGTTAAACTCCATCATAAATATAATCTTGAAAAATATCTGCTGAATGCTTCCTAGCTTTCGTATCTAAACAATTTAATATTGGTTGATTAATGAAGTTTTTGTTCGGATCTAAGACTATTGAATCAGTACCTTTCAATTCCTAATACGTTTTACTACCATTTTGAGTAATATACCCAGATGTTGCCTTTCTTGCATGTGTAGATCTAAAAGTTCAACCACATCTCTTTCCTTAAAAAATAGTTCATTATTTTCTTCAATTATTACTAAAATTAGTTTATCATTTTTTTATTTTTAAAAAATAAAATAAAATATTAGTTAACTTTAAAATTTAAAAATGATTCCTTTATGCTATAACAATATTAATTAAACTATTATTTTTTTAAATTCAAATAAATTGTTTCTTTATTAATGCGATGTGGGTATAAAGTCATTTGTCCATTGTATAATCAAGAGAGACATATTCACAAACAAATAAAATAACAATAAAGAATACAAATTCAAAAATGGGTTGTACTTATTGTATTAATGAATGGAATAAAATATTTTTTTCTTGGGATAATTGTAAAAAGAATATGCATATTGTACTATATATATTCATGTATGTGACAAAAAATGAGAGAAAACACTTTGATTCTCAAAAACATAAAGAAAAATATACAAACAAGGTTGAATGTTTTTGTGGAATATCTGTTTCTAAAGTATACATAGAAACATCGCAAAATTTACAGTATCATTAAAAAATATTAAAAAAGGATCAGTAGAATTTATTGTTCCCACATTAATTCTTTAACTTTATAATGACCATATAATAAATTATTTATTCCATGTTCTAATATAATATGTTAATCATCGTCAGAGCTTAAAATAATTTTATAATATTTTACTGCATATAATTCCAAACAGAATTCCTTTTTCCATATTGTTTTATTTTGTAATATAAACAATTTTTATAATCATAAAAATAATTTCATTTTTACCACAGATTTTTTAACTATTGTAGATTATGTATAGATTTGATCTTCTCCTCTGTGAACAGAAATTATCGAACGTAAGAAAACAGATTCTAACATAATTTTTCCACAGTTTTCATCTTTTATTTATCCTAAAACTTCCTTTGTTACATATGGAATTTTATAAATATTACCTTTGGAATCCTCATTTGCGCCAACTTCGTTTATCATTGACTTCATAACTTTATAAAGATCTCTGGTTCTTATATCACAAAGAAAAGAATGTATTTTCAAATCATACAAATTAATATTTTCACACAATTTTCGTTTCATTACATTATAATGAAAAACGTACATATTAATTTCTGGAATATGACAAATACTCATTCCAATCTAAATTGGTTTCTAAAATTTTACTGTTGTTTTCTGATAAGAAATCCTACTAGATTTTATGAAAACCCGGTAGTAAGGTTCATAATTTGATTTTGAAATTATTTTCACATATTGATCTGGATTTTTTATTATTATAATTTATCGTCTGTTTCTAACACTTTCTACCATTTTACCAAAAAATGAGTTATTCGTTAGCCTATAAAAATCTTTTTCAGATTCATTATCTGTATTTTTTCTCATTTCTGTATTAAAATCAATGTATTTCTTCAACCAATCTGATTGTTCAAATGACAAGGTTAAATTTTGTTACTTATAACCCAACATTTCAACATTGTTTAAGATTTCTGTAATATAAAACATAGCTTCTTCTTTATTTAATGTTGTCAATACTTAAGAGCCTAATTCTAAAGCTATTGGTAAACCTTTATGAAAATCATGTAGTTTTTTGGATATTCTGAATCAATCTCTAAAATATAATAATATTTACTGTCATCTACCATTTTAAGTATTTTTTTCAGAATTAAAATACTTTTGGAGTAACCAACAGAAAATATTAAAAGGTAAAAATTGAGACATTCCATAACCATACAAATTATGTGTGTCTAAATATGCAACATTTGGTTGTTTTTCTGGCTCAAAATTCTTCATCTGTTTAGTATTAGATTTGAATATCTTTTAATACTTTGAGAAATTCCACCCCAAAATCCATTTTCATGAGATAAATACATTTCATACTTGTTTAATGAATCTAATAACATTTTTGTCACTTTTAGTATATAACCCCAATATATGCTTGGTGTAGTAATATATGAAGCTGGTTCAAGTTTATCAGATTAAAAACAAGTGCCGCTAAAATTTTCGAAAATATCCACTAATGTTAAAATTTTAGATTTATTATATAGTACTGTATATTCATCTAAATTTTAAATTTTAAATTTTTTCCAAACTAGCTCTGCATAATTAAAATCTGGGTCATTAGTGTTGGATTTATTAATTGTCGATTAAAATTATTCCTTTTAGCTAAATTTTTGCTTCTATCTTTTCTTCAAAATATATATAGTCGTAAGGATAAATGCATTTTTAATTATTAACTAATTGTTCACCATTAAAATATTTTACTGGTCCTCTAAATTGTTCTTTTCTACGACTAGACGATAATTTGTCAGGAGTTGATGTCATAAATTTAAACATATTCAAAAATCTGAATGTTAATCCATCTTCAACCATTTTACTGAAAGAAATTTATTTTTACTCATTATTTCGAATAGTGTTAATATCTTCTTTTATTCAAAACTTTGATAAACAAATGACAATGTAATTTTGGTAAATTATGATTATAAGTGGGAATAAAATTAGGATTTTGATAATTAAGGCTGCAATCAGCATGTGAGCTCCTCTATATATCCCTGTAAAATCACAATGATCTCGGACTTTTATCTAATTTAGTAACTTCTATTTCACAAAGAAATCAAATTTCTGAGTTTCTAAAATGTATTTCATATACAATTGTCATCATCACTTCTGCATTTTTGCTGCTATATGATACAGGTTTTTTATAAAAACCATTTTAATATGTGTCATAATACCTAAATGAAAATGTCATATTTTTGTGATATTTCATAATGTAAGTTTTTTCAGGATGTGGTTCACAAGTGTTAACATCCATTAAGAAACATTTGAAATCTGCATAAATTACAAAATGTGCCTCTCATAACTGTTTGTAATTTGCAAATTAGATTGTTTCAATTTCTACAGACATATCTATTTATACTTCTTTATTTTCTTCATAAACATATTCATTAATGTCCAATTTTAGCTTAAGTATCTATCACACAGACAGATTTATCCAGTCTGTTCACTTGTTTGCAATCTAATTAATCTAGATTAATATTTTCTCCAACAATAATGAGAATCGTATCCTTTTCGAATTAAAAGAAGATTAACATGTTTTTCTTGTTTATTTTCTGTATGGTAAATCGGATAAACAATAATATTTTTATCATAACTAAAAACTTTTTGTTAACTGAACAGGCATTTTGTTTTTTCTTTGCCAAAAATTTTGTATAACTCTAATCCAAAAGTTTTATAATTTTTAATACTTTCCACATAATCATTTTCTGGATATAAACGTGATTTTATTGAATAAGGAAAACATTTGGATATTTATTTTGAAATTTAATTACAGCTTTTTTGTTTTTAATTTCATTTGGTAAATCGATGTGAGAAGTACCACCAATTGTGTTATGTCTATTAACACTTAATTCTTAACTATTTATAAAAAATAAAAACCAACCAGATTCTTTCCGTTGCTTTTCTTCCATTTCAGTCAATATTTTACTCACTGATTGTTGATAATAGCCTTCTAAATCAGCCAGACTTAATAAAATTTTGTTGTTTCTTTTATATTAAAATTCTCGTATTTCGGTTTGTCTTTCAAAATTACAACAAAATTTCATGTTAGCTCCAATCTTTCTTCTTTGTGTTAAAATGATTTTAAATTGATTTATTATTCCTCCATTCATTTGAGGAATAAAATTTTGTGTTTCAACAATATTATTGACACAATTATTTTTTTAAGTTATTATTCAAGATTGAAAAGCTGAAGCTTTTCACTTAGTACATATCGGTTTCTTAAAAAATTCGCCATTACCTGGAAGATGCGAATCAGACAAATTTGCTAGATAATTTTTTTGTTTAATTTCTTGATTTTTACCTGATACAAGATATTTAAAGTACTTATCGTTACTAATATTACCCAAAGATCTTTCAATAAGAGCTATTAATTTTTTTATGTGGTTTAGAATATGTCTTTAATTTTTTTATTTTACAGATTTTACCTTGTAAAGATTTTTTTATTCAATTTGTTATCGTCATTATTAATATTGTCCCCACATTTTTTTGATAAGAGCCATTAACTGTTGTTTCTTACGTTTAGAATAAGTTTTTAATTTTTTTGCTGTAAGTATTTCATGATCTTTTAACAATGTCTCCATTCAGTTCATTATTCTTATTATTAATGTCATCATTGCGATTTAGAATAACAGCAATTAATTTATCTTTATTAAGTTTTGAATAATTCTTTAAATTCTTTGTTTCACAAACTGATCGAATTTCTTTATTTTTATAATATCTCAGTTCCCTCTTTCTCGTTCCTTTCATATTAGATTTATCAATAAATTTCAGAAGCTGCTGTGTAGTTACATTTGAGTAATTTTTTCTTTACAACAGTTGTCTGAATCCGTATAACTAATATAACTACACACACAAAAAAATTGCATGACCTTGGTCCAGACAGTTCCAGAACCTGAACAAATAATTGGGACACAGATCAACATTAACATCATTTCACCCCCCCCCCTTTTTATTGCTTGTGAAAACCACACATTTCATGTTGTACCACCATACAGCGAGAACTTCAGAGGTGGTGGACAAGAGTCTATACAAACCACTACCTCTAAGACCCAGCAGCACATCCTCTCGCTGTGATGCATGCCGGTATTCATCGTGGCATACTATGCACAAGTTCATCAAGGCAGTGTTGATCCAGATTGTCTCACTCCTCAATGACCATCTGGCATAGATCCCTCAGAGTGGTTGGTGGGCCATGCCATCCATGAAGAGCCTTTTTCAACCTGTTCCAGGCATGGTCCATAGGGTTCAAGTCTGGAGAACATGCTGGCCACTCTAGTCGAGCGATGTACTTATCCTGAAGGAAGTCACTCGCAAGATGTGCACGATGGTGGCGCGAGTTCTCATCCATGAAAACGAATGTCTCGCCAATATGCTGCTCATATGGTTGCACAATCGGTCATAGGATGGCATTCACGTATTGTACAGCCATTACAGCGCCCTCCATGACCACCATCGGCGTACAGCAGCCCCACATAATGCCACCCCCAAACAGCAGGGAACTTCCATCTTGCTGCACTCGCTGGACAGTGTGTCTAAAGTGCTCAGCCTGACCGAGTTGCCTCCAAACACATCTCCACCATTGTCTGGTTGAAGGTGTATGCAACACTCATTGGTGAAGAGAACTTCATACCAACCCTGAGCGATCCATTCAGCATATTGTTGGGCCCATCAGTACTGCACTGCATGGTGTCGTGGTGAAGTTGCGCATCATTCAGCCTATTTCGCACAGTTTGAGTCATAACAGGATGTACTGTGGCTGCACGAACAGCGTTATTCAACATGGTGGTGTCGCCTTCAAGGTTCCTCTGAGTCATAATCCGTAGGTAACGGTCATCCACTACCATACTAGACCTTGAGCGGCCTGAGCGAGGCATGTCATCGACAGTTTCTGTCTCTCTGTACCTTCTCCATGGCCAAACAACATCTCTTTGGTTCAGTCCAAGACACTTCCATTGTTGACAGCCCTTCCTGGCACAAAGTAACAATGCAGACGCGATTGAACCGCGGTATTGACTGTCTAGGCATGGTTGAACTACAGACATCATGAGCCATTTACGTTCTTCCTGGTAGAATGACTATAACTGATCAGCTGTCGGACCCCCTCCTTGTAACAGGCGCTGTCCATGCATGGTTCTTTACATCCTTGAGCAGGTTTAGTGACATCTCTGAACAGTCTAGAGGACTGTCTCCATGATACAATATCCACAGTCCATGTCTATCTTCAGGAGTTGTGGGAGCTGCGGTGATGCAAACCTTTTTTTGATGTCTGTGCGTCACTGTTTTCTTTATAATGATTTTCTAAGTTTCGAAATATCTCAGCTTTGGAGTGCATTTTTTAATTTATCTGCATGTAGGAACTAATTTAGATTTTTTTAAATTAAAGTGTTTGTGATTGAAATGTATCTTTGAGTTTTTAAATGATAATTTCAGTTGTTCATACAGATAGACATGGTTTTGTAGAACTTATTTATACAGAAAAAATCATATTGGTTAATTTACCTTTTTTTAAAAAAAAGAGTACTTCCTTTTTGGGTATAGATAAAAACATTCTCAGATAACTTATTTATAAAGAAAAAACTTATAAGGTTTTTATTTTTTTAAAAAAAGGGCACATCATTTGGAGGAATCGATAAACATGAACTTGGAGAACTTATTTAGAAAAAAATTTTTTAAATCAAATGGAAATTTTGCTCATGGGTATATGCAAATTTTTGAATGGGGGATACAGCAAAATTTAAATCTTGCTCTGTATCAGGTAATTTTTTAAAACGTGTTTGTTTCTCCAGAACTCTCATACATATATTACTAAGAATGTATGTCATTTAGTAGCTTGATATTTAAAAATAGAATTTTATAAAAATCAATATATGACGAATCAAGAAAATAAGTTGTAGATATAATTATTTCCATCGTTAACAATAAATTTAACTCATCTAAGACTTCATTTGCTAGCATATATGCTGCCTCAGTGGCTTTTATTGTTGATGAATGCATTTTCAATTGGCCATGAATAAAATAGAGCCAAAATAGTAATTAATGATCCCTAAGGAATGATTTTAAGATAGAACATTTTTATTAACAAAAAATAAGATTTTGCTTCCTAGTAAATACCAATAATTATGTTAACAGCAAGTTCCAATAAAAGAGATCTACATTTAATATCTCCAAGCACTTGTTTATATTCCATTTCAGGAAACTCATAAAATTCTTCTAGTTTTTTGACATGAATTGTGTTAATGTGGAAAAACTGAAAATATTTTTACAATGGTTTCTCTACCGAAAGGAGATAACTGCTGGATTGTACTGTATTATGCACTATGTACAGTGCGTAATCTACACCATGAGTGTTGCTCCTCGGCAGATGTTTAAGTATTACTTGAACACTGCTTTGTCCTTTTCTTCTTACATTTTCAAAGTCTGTGTTGCAGTTGTCTATACAGATCGCAGCTATTTTATCCCTCATATGGAATTTATTAATAATTTCCATCATAAGATTTGTTATAATATCAGCCATTTCATTTGTTATGTTCTGGAGGTCAGTCACAGATGATTGAACTCTCCTACTTGTCACACAGTTCTAACAAGCATCGGTATAAATTTGTGCTTTTGTATTTAGAAGTCTCTACCATAAATGAAATGTACCTTGCATCTTCCAGCTCCTCACAAATTTGATATACTGCCTACAAAGTCAACACATTTACTATTATACATTCTTACTTTATTCTGAAACAGGCAAATTTTTTCTGAAAAACCTTTCTGAAGAGAGCAGCAGCGCAGTTCGTTGACCTGAAGGAATGGTAATGTTTCAAATCTTGGAAAACTAGTAAACCTTCCTCAGCAGCTGCTTTATCATTTATAATAGCTGTTCTCACGTTTTGTAACAAAGACTGTGTAACAAAGTTTTGCATGCAATACCTAGGTTGCGTTTCTTCACATTAATGTGTTGCACCACATCAGATCGACCTACAGATAAAATAATATCTCGCTTTGCTGTTCTTATTTCAGAAATGGAAATTCAGGCTCTAATTTTGGCAGTAAATACACACTTTCCTTTTGACATTTCTGTGAAAAGTTTGGAATACACCATGTAATGTAACCTGTTACTGACGATCTGAAACCACTCTTCTAAATGTGGCGATCTGATGCAATAGGCAAAGCACTAAGAAAGCGGAAGTGATAAATGGCTGTCCATGTTAAAGCATTACACAGTACCAACCAAAGTATTCCAAAAACAATGCCTCGTTCAGTCTGCTTTAATTGAAGCGGGAGTTTTCTTCGTTATTTGGGTATGGCCAAATTTGTCCTCCATTTGGTTATGGTACACGTTACTTAAAAGTATGTATTTCAAAAAGTAAGATGCGATTAAAGAAAATGGGACAATATAAGTCCAGTATGCCAATTGTTGGGACAACAGACCACTTAAGCTACACAGGGAGGATCCAGTAAAGTACAGGACGTTTGGTCACATTATCATATCTCTTAAGGTATGCATTTTAGAGCCTATGTTTACTACACCTTTTTTCTTGTTTCCTTCCATACTATCATGCCTGAAAGACTGTCGGAGAAGTTCTGATTCACTCTCTATATAACGTCCAAAAGATGGGCTGTCATGCTGAGTAAAAGGCCAAAAGAATGCATGTTAGGTAAGGGTGCTCAAGTCATACGCTTAAGGGAGAATTATTGTATTTTGCACAGTAATTAAATAGCAAATTTTGTTTTGCGTGCACTGAATGTGCAGTCCTTAAGCTATCAACCAGTTTCCACACAGATATAAAAATCTTTCCTAAAAATGGGTTTTCAACTTTTGTCATATCTGTAGCTTTGGTACGATTAAGGCGCCCAGTTTCCTAAACTGTACCTCCTACAGCCTAAGTCGCATTTAGGATAAGAAATCTGCAAGAAGATAATAAATCCACAGTGTAATGTAACAAAACGTCACATTAACAAATTACATACTATAAACGTAACATTACTACTGCTGCTACATCTAATCAAAAGATATATAGCTAAAAAGGAACATGTTTCTAACAAATTAAAGTGTTTACTTTGTGTGTTGAAAATCATTTGGTTTAAACACGGATATTTCAGAAATATTTATTAATTCTACTTTCCACTCCAGTGCACAGATCATGTACAGAACCATTACATTTAGCCGGCCGAAGTGGCCGTGCGGTTAAAGGCGCTGCAGTCTGGAACCGCAAGACCGCTACAGTCGCAGGTTCGAATCCTGCCTAGGGCATGGATGTTTGTGATGTCCTTAGGTTAGTTAGGTTTAACTAGTTCTAAGTTCTAGGGGACTAATGACCTCAGCAGTTGAGTCCCATAGTGCTCAGAGCCATTTGAACCAACCATTACATTTCGTGCACTAAATTATATCTTCTTCTCGATACTCCTTATATAGTTTCCATAATTGATTCACTCTATTCTTCGTTCTTCTTATTTCTATTAAAGTTTTCTTCTATCTTTCTCATTTTGTAGGTTTGTGCACAGATTTCCTTTCATTTTATTTGCCTTTTCTTTGACTTCTACTTCCTCTCTGTGAGGACTTGATGTTAATTCCATAGTTGTTTTAGATCGTTTGGTATTTTTCTTGATAAGTATTGTTATGCACAGGGTAGGAGATAAAGCGTTCAATTAAGACTTTATTTGTTGACTCCTAATTTCAACAACTTTTGCAATGTTACATTCGGATCCATATTCTTGAGACATTGTAGAAGGTCCATTGTGATCATTGAGTGCTGTTCTACGTTAGGCAACCTTCCAGATTTTCGCGTAGTTGCTTCATTTCCGCCGATTCATGGTCTGACCGATCAACAAAATGTACAGTAGTAGCTACAAATTCCTCTTTTTGAGAACATTTTTGCCAAAAGGCCACAAGCCTGTTGCCTTAAAACCGTTTAGTGCTATGTCAGTACAAACTTGTCTAGGGTGTGCATTACCCATGATTTCTGCAATGTTAGCTTGTTTTATGACACTGCCTGGATGTGGAAATAGCCTTGAAGAGGCCGCTTTATTATAGCTGTTTTTCAGTGTTTTAAGGAACAGTAGGTCCAGTGGCTGTAGACAATGAATCGGGTGTGTGGCAAATGATTGCGTGATCATATCATAATCACGAGTCAGCTCAAATGTCTCTAAATTTTTGGTGTATGTGGCGTGCCCGTCCATGAATAGCAAAATTTGTTTACAGTCCCTTTTTTCCCACTTTTGTACATTCTATGAAATGTTTTAGTCATCGGATAAACAGCTCTATATCCATCCATTTGTCGAGCATCAAAATACTGTGTTTGGATGGGACTCCCCCTTTTTAAGACATATTCATTCTGCTGCTCTTAAATATTAACATCGGAGGTGTGAATTTGCCTGCTGAATTACTAGCACATACACATGTCGTTGTAAGGCCCCTTTCTGAGCTTGTGGTTGCACCCACTTGGTGTTTGTCTTTTTGGGCAATTACTTTATACGGTACGTCAAATGTGGATAATGCGGTTTCATCCACGTTATATATTTTGTCCTCATATTTATGAACTAAACCATTAACAGAATCGTTCCTAAATCCCTTTCTTCGTGCCTTCGATATTTTTTCGGAACTCGCGAGGTCAAAGTACAGTAATCTTTCATAAACCTACAATATCATTTTTTACAGGCTAGCTTTTTCCTCTTTATTGAAGCCATGCAGTAGATGATCTTTCTCAGCAAGTTGGTAGGCAAGTTTCCTTCATTCCGAACAAACAGGACCCAACATTATTAATTTGGCGTGCTAATTCGTCTTTCATCTCTGCTGTAAAATCAGCAGGTATTTCAAATTGTGATGTTTTATTTAAACCGTGCAGATGACGACGCATTGTAGGCTTTGGTATGTTTTATCTCGTACATGCTTCATTAAATCCAATTTCAGCATTCTGATGTTTCAGTAACGCTTCTTCCATATCCTACTGCTTTTACTTGTTGTAAGTTCTCTTACTCATTCGGATCAGCCGAACTAAACAATTTTCAGTTGGTACGTAATTTCCATCAACGCTTAAGTCGTACCGGTACGATTAACGAATTCTCCATGGGTACGTCTTACGCAGCAGGACCTCTACCATTTCAAACTGAAGTACAGGCATAAAAAAAAAGACTTCTGCCGTTCGAATATCTTAAATTGATTGCACAGTACCACGAAGCTAGTTATGATGCAAGACAATTGCTTTATCAATATATTCTTCTCTGAAATTGGTTACGAATGAGCGAAGGAATTTAATAAAAACAGTGAAAGAAACGTATTTTTTAATTAATTTTCTTTCACGACAGCCAGCGCTCCACTCGCTTGGTTTTGCTTACTCACAGGACTATTTAACTCAGTTTTACACCACTTGATGTCGCATTTTATAAACGTGGGACCAGATATTACTGGAGTACGACTTAGGCTGTGGAACGACTAACGCAACTTTATCCTACACAGAGTCTATCATAATTAATAATGTAAACGCATACAGCTAAAAGCACGCGATACTAGAAGCAAAAATGTCTTAGTAAACATGGGCTATAAAAGACATACCGTGAGAGCTATTAGCACTTCTTCATCTTCGATACTGTGAAACAAAGGCGCGCGGGATTAGCCGAGCGGTCTCAGGCGCTGCAGTCATGGACTGTGCGACTGATCCCGGCGGAGGTTCGATTCCTCCCTCGGGCATGTGTGTGTGTGTGTGTGTGTTTGTCCTTAGGATAATTTAGGTTAATTAGTGTGTAAGCTTGGGGACTGACGACCTTAGCAGTTAAGTCCCATAAGATTTCAAACACACTGTGAAACATATCTGTTATACCGCAAGATCTTTGCTTTCCATATTTTGGTAGGAGATATTGTGGACAAAAACAAGAAAGAAATGTCGAGTAAACATGGACTCTAAAGTGAATATCTTAAGAGCTATGGTCACTTGTCTATTAGAAGAGGTATGATTCACTGTAGTGAACATGAAGAAGTTCTTAAAGCATGCACTTTACAACCCATGTTTACTGGACATTCTTCTCTTGTTTTGGACCATACCACCTCCTCCTCTTCATCCTTATATCCCCCTCGCAGAACTAGATATTTCCCTGGGAGGTCGGCGGTCATCCACCCCCGACGGGTGACCAGAGCGCCGTCAGCTGATCGAAGTCTAAAAATTCGGGCTCGGTTCCCTTCGGCACAAACGCGTTACTGATTTTGGTCTGGACCTGCTTGCTTGCTCACTATGCTACACCCATCTCCAGACTCGGGGATTACAAGAACTCATGTATTTTAGCATGGTTTGCCAAAATATCAGACCATTTTCGCGGTACTTCTCGATATCAAGTACACGGCTGCATCCTACCGATCACTCGCGCAACATAATTCCCAGGATACAGACTGGAAGTTATTCTCTACGAACCTGAAACTTTAGCGAGGTGGAGCGTGCTCTAGACCACTGAGTAACTAGAAACTTGTCCGTCTGCAAAGAACTTTATATTAGAGCTTGTATCAAATAGAGGAAACTGATATTTCCACTCGTGAATACCGATGTTCGTGATGTAACAGATTCCAAACCATCCCTATTATTTACAAAGTCAACTAATGTGTTTCACATGTCTACAGAACCGGCAAACGTGTATTTCACCTGCTAGACGCACACGCCACAATCGATGTTCCCTCAGATAAATAAAGGCGCGAAATGAATAGAAGCAGTCAACCGAACAATCCAAATGGGAGGGAATAACGGTCCAGCACAAACACACCTACATTTTCATCATCATCATCATCATTTAAGACTGATTATGCCTTTCAGCGTTCAGTCTGGAACATAGCCCCCCTTATAAAATTCCTCCATGATCCCCTATTCAGTGCTAACATTGGTGCCTCTTCTGATGGTAAACCTATTACTTCAAAATCATTCTTAACCGAATCCAGGTACCTTCTCCTTGGTCTGCCCCGACTCCTCCTACCCTTTACTGCTGAACCCATGAGTCTCTTGGGTAACCTTGCTTCTCCCATGCGTGTAACATAACCCCACCATCTAAGCCTGTTCGCCCTCACTGCTACATCTATAGAGTTCATTCCCAGTTTTTCTTTGATTTCCTCATTGTGGACACCCTCCTGCCATTGTTCCCATCTACTAGTACCTGCAATCATCCTAGCTATTTTCATATCCGTAACCTCAACCTTGTTGATAATATAACCTGAATCCACACAGCCTTCGCTCCCATACAACAAAGTTGTTCGAAAGATTTAACGGTGCACAGATAACTTAGTCTTGGTACTGACTTCCTTCTTGCAGAAGAGAGTAGATCATAGCTGAGCGCTCACTGCATTAGCTTTGCTACACCTCGCTTCCAGTTCTTTCACTGTGTTGCCATCCTGTGAGAATATGCATCCTAAGTACTTGAAACCGTCCACCTGTTCTAACTTTGTTCCTCCTATTTGGCACTCAATCCGTTTATATCTCTTTCCCACTGACATTACTTTCGTTTTGGAGATGCTAATCTTCATACCATAGTCCTTACATTTCTGATCTAGCTGTGAAACATTACTTTGCAAACTTTCAATCGAATCTGCCATCACAACTAAGTCATCCGCATATGCAAGACTGCTTATTTTGTGTTCACATATCTTAATCTCACCCAGCCAGTCTATTGTTTTCAACATATGATCCATAAATAATATGATCAATAGTGGAGACAGGTTGCAGCCTTGTCTTACCCCTGAAACTACTCTGAACCATGAACTCAATTTACCATCAACTCTAACTGCTGCCTGACTATCCATGTAAAGACCTTTAATTGCTTGCAAAAGTTTGCCTCCTATTCCATAGACTCGTAGAACAGACAATAACTTCCTCCTAGGAACCCGGTCATATGCCTTTTCTAGATCTATAAAGCATAGATACAATTCCCTGTTCCACTCATAACACTTCTCCATTATTGGCCGTAAGCTAAAGATCTGGTCCTGACAGCCTCTAAGAGGCCTAACCCACACTGATTTTCATCCAATTGGTCCTCAACTAATACTCGCACTTTCCTTTCAACAATACCTGAGAAGATTTTACCCACAACGCTGATTAAAGAGATACCGCTGTAGTTGTTACAATCTTTTCTATTTCCATGTTTTAAGATTGGTGTGATTACTGCTTTTGTCCAGTCTGATGGAACCTGTCCCGACTCCCAGGCCATTTCAATTATCCTGTGTAGTCATTTAAGACCTGACATTTCACTGTATTTGATGAGTTCTGACTTAACTTCATCCACCCCAGCTGCTTTATTGCACTGCAATCTATTGACCATTTTCTCCACTTCCTCAAATGTGTTCGTATTTCCATCATCATTCCTATCCCATTCTACCTCGAAATCTGAAACATTACTGATCGTATTTTCACCTACATTGAGCAACTCTTCAAAATATTCCCTCCATCTGCCCAAGGCATCCACAGGATTCACCAGCAGTTTTCCTGACCTGTCCAAAATACTTGTCATTTCCTTCTTACCTCCCTTTAGAAGACTGCTAATTACACTCCAGAATGGTTTTCCAGCAGCTTGACCCATAGTCTCCAACCTGTTTCCAAAGTCTTCCCAAGATTTCTTCTTGGATGCTGCAATTATCTGTTTGGCTTTGTTTCTTTCTTCAACATAACTTTCTCTGTCTACTTGAGTTCTAGTATGAGGCCATTTTTGATACACCTTCTTTTTCCTTTTACAGGCTGCCTTGACTGTGTCATTCCACCAAGCTGTTTGCTTCATACTACTTTTACACACTACTGTTCCAAGACATTCTTTAGCCACTTCTAGTACTGTGTCCCTGTACCTTGTGCATTCCTTTTCTAATGACTGTAATTGACTAGATTGAACTAACTGGTACCTTTCTGAGATCGCTGTTATGTACTTGTGCCTGATTTCCTTATCCTGAAGTTTATCCACTCTTATCCTCCTACATATGGACCTGACCTGCACTTTCGGCCTCACAATACCAATTTCACTGCAGATTAAATAATGATCAGTGTCATCAAAGAATCCCCTGAATACACGTGTGTCCCTCACAGCCTTCCTGAATTCCTGATCTGTTATTATATAGTCAATGACAGATCTGGTTCCCCTGCCTTCCCGAGTATACCGGTGAATGTTCTTATGTTTAAAAAAGGAGTTTGTGATTACTAAGCCCATACTGGCACAGAAATCCAAGAGTAGTTTCCCGTTCCCGTTGGCCTCCATATCCTCTCCAAATTTACCCATAACCTATTCATACCCTTCTGTTCGATTTCCAATCCTGGCGTTAAAATCACCCATGAGCAGAACACTGTCCTTATCCTTTACTCTAACAACTACATCACTGAGTGCATCATAAAAACTATCCATCTTATCTTGATCAGTCCCTTCACAATGCGAATATACTGACGCAATCCAATTTTTCTTGCTAGACATTGTCAAATCTATCCACATCAGTCGTTCGTTTACATACCTTATTGCAACTACGCTGGGTTCCATTTCTTTCCTGATGTAAAGCCCTACACCCCATTGTGCTATTCCTGTTTTGACTTCTGACAGGTAGACCTTGTATTCTCCCACTTCCTCTTCTTTCTCACCCCTTACCCGAATGTCACTGACAGCTAAAACGTCCAGCCCCATCTTACTTGCAGCCTCTGCCAGCTCTACCTTCTTCCCAGAGTAGCCCCCATTGATATTAATAGCTCCCCATCTCATTATCATTTGTTTGCCAAGTCGTATCTTAGGAGTCCCTGGTTTGTCAGTTAGAGGTGGGACTCCGTCACCTCCAAAGGTCCGAGGCATTTTGCTCTGATTGTTGCTAACATCATATTTAAAGTACCAGGGAAGCAGGTTGCTAGCCTTGCGTGCCCCGAGTCCCATTGGGTTCTACCCCTAACGGCTGAGGGACTAACCGGTGGATTTGGTACTCTTTGTCGTATGAGCACAAAGGTAGTGTACAAAGCAAGCTCGAATTTCCACGGGATCACGAAAGCTGCCCAATACATACAAAGTATTAGTTCGCTATTCAGCCATCTACAGGACGACACAGTTAACTCAGCTACATTCCTACATTCCAACAGACCTTTGTATTCAGACAGCTCCTGTCGTTGACTGGAAGCGTGAATCATTCCCACCACAGGCCACGCATAGACGAAATCATCCTATAAAACCGGTCACATATATGTTTTATCATTGTACTTACAATTAAATGTTACGATTGCAGTTTCAGTTGAATGACATTTGACAATGAGTGAAGTCTCAGAAATACACCCTGCTGATGGCCGTGGCTACGGAAATTGAAATATCTCTACCATTCTTATGACTTGACATACTCTTCCCTCTGCTTTCACAGTATTCCACAGTCATCTCCTTTGCACATGTCGGAACACAAACACATACTTTATAAGCCTGATGCTCAAGGTAAACCCATCACACATCCCCTACTACTACTATGTATAATACTTAGTCAATAACTCATTGCCTACGATACAAAATAATACTGAGAGAAAATCAGCGATGGGTGGACATGATTAATAAGATTTTATTGTGAGTGATACCACTGTGTCTTGGAAAGAGAGCCGTAATCGTCTCATACGTTAAAAAATGCGAACGCAAGAAATACTGTATGTTACTGTCGAAAGGGGTATTGCTTCTACAGGTGCACACAATTATCCATTTTAAAAGCTATACTTGCTTTATAAGTCGAGGTATGACGTTAGCTCTGAATAAGGTGGTTTTTTGTCCAGACAAATGCCAAAGTGGTGATTGCTGGACTGTATATTATCATGCCAGCAGCCCGGTTACACGTAGCCCACGATGCAACCTCACGATAAACTCGTTGAACTTTGAAAGTGAATCGGCTAAGAAACGTGGTATGAAACCACTATCTAAAAAAAAAAAATGGCTTTGGGCACTATGGGAGTTAACTGCTGATGTCATCAGTCCCCTAAAACTAACTAACCTAAGGACATCACACACAGCCATGCCCCAGGCAGGATTCGAACCTGCGACCGTTGCGGTCGCACGGTTCCAGACTGTAGCGCCTAGAACCACTCGGCCACTCCGGCCGACGAAACCACTATCTGCAACTCCCTCACACCGTTAGATATTTTTATAGTATTTGTAACGTGTTCTGTCTCGACACCGTGTCAGAGGTCCTACGATATATCCACTGAGTTATAAGCGATGACTCATTGAGAAGGATCACAAACAGTAGTAGATGGTGTGCTGATTGAGGTCCTATGAAATGTACACTGATTGAGGTCCAATGAAATGTACACTAGCTTTTCATATCTCTAGTGTTACACTAACCGCTATAAAGGATGTCTATTATTTGGAATCAGGTCTTTCCATTCAAGCACATATCTGTGATGGCTCGAATTGACAAGTTCTTTGATGATTACAATAACTACGCAATCATATTCCAGGCACTCTCATATCTTGGCGCTTGTTTGAGTTGGAGAAAGAGTTTTGGTGGAGGGACAACACTTTCTGAGGATGGATAGCACCGAAACAGCGATCACGTACATGACTGCAATGTGAGGAATCAGTCAAAACAAAACGTAGAGCCATCAGCTATTCCATCACTGTGACAGATGGGTAGAGCTCGAGGATCACATTCGGACTGTTGTTTGGAAGCTCTCCACAATGCAACCAAACTCTTCCAATTTCCTTATGTTGTAACTGTCTTTTATTTAAAATCATCCAGTGTGTGTGGCGTGTTATGGTAGCCGCAGTAGCAATATGATTTACACTGTGTGAGGTCTAGTTTTCTGCGAGATGCCGTGGATGAGAATGTCTTAATGTCAGTTTAGAACCTGACACAGTCCTCGAGGTCGTGGCAGAAAAACAAAATGTATGGTAGTGTACGAAGCAAGCTACAGCGGAAACAAATAATGTTTCAAACAACGAGACAAGGCCACAGGGAGCGACTCTTGTGATTTACAGTATAGTCCATGGGATATGATCATCCTCCTACAGTACAGGTGATAAAACCTAAAACTGGTCTCTGCAGTGGATCAATACCTGTATATTTAACTGGATTGTCCCGCACTGACACCAGTAGTAGCAGTTTGTCGGGTGAATTCAGTGACGGAAGGCTGTCCCGTTAGAACTGCTAGGAGGAATGCATTCTGTGCTAATCTGGGAAGCACTGCGACATCTCTCTTTCCATGCTGTATCCCCAGCGCACCTATGTTTCATCGGGCCAGCATTGGTGCCTAGATGAGTTCTATATCGGATGAAATTAGTGGAGCTTTTATAGTTCGTAATTTTTCTCTGTCAGATGGTACAGAATAACGATGGTAGCGTGTTAGGTTGATAGATGTGAATGGACGCTGATCTGCTTGTAGTACCTGTACCTGTTTTGGAGACACACCACAATGCACGCATTTCCACCGAATGGTCAAAACATGGTCCGGTTGCACTAACTCAGGCCGTTCTCTTTCTACATGGGTTGCAGAAGGTGGTGGATACGGCTTTCTCCGTTTTCTGCTCAGTTCCGACTTAAATTGGAACGATCACATGCGCAAAGCTATAGAAATGGGATCAGTTGCAAGATGCATAGGGGTTCACTAAAGCCATGTTCGAATTTTACTATAGCAGACAGGTTCGAGAAAGATGACTCGTTTCGAATTATGAGAGTGCCTGGAATATGATTGAGTAGTTATTGTATTCATTAAAGGATTTGTCAATATGAGCCATCACAGGTATATGCTTGAATGGAAAGACCTGAATCCAAATCATAGACATCATTTCAAGCGAATAGCGTAACACTAGAGATAGAAAAGCTAGTGTACATTTCTTAGGGCCTCAATAAGCACACCATCCACTACTCTTTGTGATCCATCTCAATCACTCATCGCCTATAACTCAGTGGATATATCACAGAACCTCTCACATGATATCGAGACAGAACACGTTACAAATACTATAGAAATATCTAGCAGTGTGAGGGAGTTGCAGAAAGTGATTTCATACCACGTCCCTTAGCCGACTCGCTTTCAAAATTCAACAAGTTTATCATGAGGTTGCATCATGGGCTACGTGTAACCGGGCTGCTGGTATGATAATATACAGTCCAGCAATCACCACTTTAGCATTTGTCTGGACAAAAAACCACCTTATTCAGAGCTAATGTCATACCTCGACTTATAAAGCAAGTATAGCTTTTAAAATGGATAATTGTGTGCACCTGTAGAAGCAATACCCCTTTCGACAGTAACATACAGTATTTCTTGCGTTCGCGTTTTTTAACGTATGAGACGATTACGGCTCTCTTTCCAAGACACAGTGGTATCACTCACAATAAAATCTTATTAAACATGTCCACCCATCGCTGATTTTCTCTCAGTATTATTTTGTATCGTAGGCAATGAGTTATTGACTAAGTATTATACATAGTAGTAGTAGGGGATGTGTGATGGGTTTACCTTGAGCATCAGGCTTATAAAGTATGTGTTTGTGTTCCGACATGTGCAAAGGAGATGACTGTGGAATACTGTGAAAGCAGAGGGAAGAGTATGTCAAGTCATAAAAATGATAGAGATGTTTCTATTTCCGTAGCCACAGCCATCAGCAGGGTGTACTTCTGACACTTCACTCATTGTCAAATGTCATTCAACTGAAACTGCAATCGTAATATATAATTGTAGTTACAATGATAAAACATATATGTGACCGGTTTTATAGGATGATTTCGTCTATGCGTGGCCTGTGGTGGGAATGATTCACGTTTCCAGTCAACGACAGGAGCTGTCTGAATATAAAGGTCTGTTGGAATACAGGAATGTACCTGAGTTAACTGTGTCGTCCTCTAGATGGCTGAATAGCGAGCTAATACTTTGTATGAATTGGGCAGCTTTCGTGATCGCGTGGAAATTCGAGAGGATTGAAAATGTAGGTGTATTTGTGCTGGACCGTTATTCCCTCCATGTAGATTGTTCGGTTGACTGCTTCTGTACATTTCGCGCCGTTATTTAGTTGAGGGAACTGAAACGCCCGCTACATCACACAGGGCTAGCAGGTAATTAGGATTGTGGAAAGGGCCAATAGAGTTACGATCGGATTCATTTCACAATTGTATTTTATTATTATTTCGTTCACAAATACGCTTTTGAAAGAATTAAATTTACTTCGTAGCTGGAGGCCTCCAAACAGATGCTTTAGAATAAGTTCAGTTTTGAAAAGACGTGACACACAGTTAAATTTACTAATAAGATAAATCGTATAGATTTATGAGAACAGCATGCGGAGCGGCTGAAGGCCGCCGGATTAAATCTTCAAAATTCCAAAAATACTATGATAATTACTGAAGGCAGAAGGCTACAATGTTTTAAGATGCTATAAGGGCTGATGGCCTCCAAGGTGCACAGAAAGAGATAAACAAACGCTGTAAGATGGGTGAGGCCGCAAAGTTAAGTTCTGAACATTGAGGAAATATATATATATATATATATATATATATATATATATATATATATATATATATATATATATATATATTGTAACAATCGGTAAAACAATACATTAAGTTTACAAATTTATTTTTGCAGCACCAACGGCGGAAACTCTGAGAACATGTTTCCAGGGCGGAAGGCCCTCAATTAACTTTGGCCAATTGAAAATGTAACCCGGCCCGTGTGGCCGAGTTGTTCTAGGCGCTTCAGTCTGGAACCGCACGACCGCTATGGTCGCAGGTTAGAATCCTGCCTCAGGCATGGATGTGTGTGATGTCCTTAGGTTAGTTAGGTTTAAGTAGTTCTAAGTTCTAGGAGACTGATGACCTCAGATGTTATGTTCCATAGTGCTCACAGGCATTTGAACCATTTTTTTTTAAATATAAAATACAGCAAATTCCCAAAAAACCTCTTTAAAACAAATTACAACAACATTAACACTATCGAAGAATAACTAAGGGAACAGCACTCAGGAGCCTCCAGGGTATCGGTCTGCCCTCCTTCACAGGCGAGACCGGTGGTGAGCCCAACTACACTCGATTCGTCCGAACCCAACGAAGGTACAGGCACAGACCGACCGCCCAATCGCTTGTTTGCCACGACGGAGTAAACGAGAATTCAAGGCCCCAAAAATTTACAAGTATCATTATCCCCAAACAAGCGCATATGTGAACTGAGCTGCCAAACTACACATCATGTTGGGCAGCAACAACAGGTGAGGGAAAGACACTGCCTAAAAATTACGTTAGCGGCCAGGACAGGTAACCAGAACACTAACGGCCACAAGGCAAAAAATTCCGCTGGTGCACTTGATTATGGATAACTTTATTTAACAAATTCCACCTGACAGTGGCTATCTCGAAACTTGACTCGTTGTTGCTCTCAGGAAAACCTCCACAACAGCAACGCCGGAACCAACAACATAATGCTCAAAAGCACTCAACCTTCACGTCCTGGTTCTGCGAGCGACGATGCTAGTACCGATCGGACAGCTCCAGACAGATTCCGACACTGCGCAGAGACCGCCAGCAGCCCAGTTGACTACGCTGCACGAAGATGTCCTCGGATCAACCGACCAACCAACAATCCACGAAAAGTCAGAGCCAGCTTAAGTTATGCGTGGCAGAAACGGTCGGGCGGGCGATGTCCACGCAGGGCTCACTGCTGCTGCAAGCCGGCGACTGGCTGGCCCGGGCTGCGCTCCAGAGGTGTTGCAACTGACTGCCAGGGCCCAACTCACGACCCGAACTGCCGCCGTGAACTCTCCTCCTCGCACGTTCCGACTCACTCCACGGAGAATGCCGACAACATCTAAAAGATTAGTCAGTGGATATAACGCCAACTGCACACACAACCTGACAAACACTTGCACGAAGACCTGAACGATACCAAACAGTAACTAAGCACACACGAAGACAAATCGGGAGCCTATGCCCACACACACAGCCGACTCATGAATGATCGGCGAGCCAAAACGCGTCGTCCGGTAGGACGACCGACCAACGATCCACCGAGGCCGTGGCCCGGCTCAAGTGATGCGTGGTAGCCATGTAACAATGGTCGGGCGAGCCATGTCGACACAGACCTCACTGCTCCAACCCGACTGCACTAGTGCCGCACTGCAGCTCCTGACTAGCAGGTCCGTACTGCGTTCCAGACGCGTTCCAACTGACTGGGAGACCCGAACTGGCCACGCGAACTAGCTTACGACCGACAACGACTGGGAAGTAATAGCAGTCGAGCAAAGATAATACGAGAGGGGATATATCGATACGCGCTGCTAACGCCGCTCATGGACAGGCAAAGCAGCACCTCAGTGACAGTAGTAATTTCATTCAATGTAGTAAAGTGGAAGTGCATTAAAAACAGGGTGTAATATAAATGACGGAGGGAACACGAGCCATGCACGGCTCAGGAACATCGATTGTGGTGTGTGCATCTAGCAGGTGGAAAACACGTTTGCCGGTTCTCTAGACATTTGAAACACACTAGTTGTCCGCAGCTCGTGGTCGTGCGGTAGCGTTCTCGCTTCCCGCGCCCGGGTTCCCGGGTTCGATTCCCGGCGGAGTCAGGGATTTTCTCTGTCTCATGATGACTGGGTGTTGTGTGCTGTCCTTAGGTTATTTAGGTTTAAGTAGTTCATGGTTCTAGGGGACTGATGACCATAGATGTTAAGTCCCATAGTGCTCAGAGCCATTTGAGCCAAACACACTAGTTGACTTTGTAAATAATAGGGATAATTTGGAATCTGTTACATCACGAACATCGGTATTCGCGAGTGGAAATATCAGTTTCCTCCATTTGATTCGAGCACTAACGTAAAGGTCTTTGCAGATGGGACAAGTTTCTAGCTACTCAGTGGTCTAGAGCACGCTCCACCTCGCTAAAGTTTCAGGTTCGTAGAGAAATAACTTCCGGTCTATATCCTGGGAATTATGTTGTGTGAGTGATCAGTAGAATGCAGCCGTGTGCTTGTTATCGAGAAGTACCGCGAAAATTGTATAATATTATGGCAAACCATGCTAAAATACATGAGTTCTTGTAATCCACGAGTCTGGAGATGGGTGTCGAAAAGTGAGCAAGCAAGCAGGTCCAGACCAAAAACAGTAACGCGTTTGTACCGAGGGGAAGCGAGCCCGAATTTTTAGACTTCGATCCGCTGACGGCGCTCTGGTCACCTGTCGGGGGTGGATGACCGCCGACCTCCCAGGGACATATCTAGTGCTGTGAGGAGTATGTACGATGTTGTCTATCTTTGCGTTATATGTATCAATGATGTAAAGGGGATGATTTTGTATGGCGCAGGATAGGAATTGTAAGTTTACTACATCAATACCGTACGCGCTGATATATTGCTGAGTTGGAGACCGGTTTCATGCTCTACTATTTCTGTCCTCAGTGGGAGCGTAGTGTAATTGAGTAAGAGTCTTTCCATATTTGACAACATGTAGGGCCACTTTACATAGATTAGTTGTCGGTGCAATATGGCGATCTGTGTGAAATAGTTTTCTTCCCACTGAAAGTCTCGTCTGGAGAAAAACAGAAAAGGCCGATGGTGCTTCCACACCGGGGGCATCAATATTTCAGTGGGTTAGTTCGATTAGGGCCATTCATAATGCTCGATTCATTCACACGATGTCCTTCGTGCTCGGATATAGGAGTCTCTACATAGCGGTGAGAAGTTTTGCGTATGTTGAAAGCAGGAAGGGTAACACGTGATGGATGGGGTGCTACATTAGGACCACGAGGAAGAATGCATTTAAGGTTATTCTGCGCTATTTTTGGAAACAGGTTCTGTTAGGGCAAGAATTTCCGTGATTACAAGCTGAGACATCAAGAAAGCGAGCGTTAACTATTTCTGGGACAGTATACAATTTCAGAGAGGTCGACTCGGTTTTTATTTTACATATCCCTGTGATATCAGTATAAGATCGATAACCTTGTTAGATGTGCTTGCGATTGTTTGTAGCTACGCACGCGCATTTCGATCCCTGTGATATCAGTATAAGATCGATAACCTTGTTAGATGTGCTTGCGATGGTTTGTAGCTACGCACGCGCATTTCGCGGCGTTGCATCAGTCACGCTGGGCAGTTAAGCACGATTAGTCACAACTCACATGTCGCACTAGGAACAATGCACCCTGTGCTATTCGGTGACATCAGTAACTTCAGGTATAGCATCAGCTGTGGTGTCACCGCTAGACACCACACTTGCTAGGTGGTAACTTAAATCGGCCGCGGTCCTGTAGTACATGTCGGACCCGCGTGTCGCCACTGTGTAATCGCAAACCTAGCGCCACCACATGGCAGGTCACAAGACACGGACTAGACCTCGCCCCAGTTGTACGGACTACATAGCTTGCGACCAGACGTACCAAGTCTTCCTCTCATTTGCCGAGAGACATAGAATAGCCTTCAGCTCAGTCCATAGCTACTACCTAGCAAGGCGCCATTTGTATCAGTGCTTATAGCTTCCTAATATTCAAGAGAGATGTATTCCAACAAGAGAATAAAAGTTAAGTAACATCTACGTACTTTTCTTCTTATTCATTGATAAGTCTCATGTTCCAGAACTTCAAGCCCGTCTGCGTTAGTTTAGCGTGCACCTAGCTACCTCATTGTGTCTAGGCTGTACGAAATAGACACAACATTATTTGGCGACGAGTAAAAGAGTTTGTATTCGTTCGTTTGTGTCATGGCTTCGCCACATTCTCCAGATGTACTGTCCGAATTTTTTCGCTTGCAGAATCAGCAGACGCAGGCGTTATTGGAAGCCCTTGGACAGCTCGTCCAGGGTCAACGTGCGCTACAAAACGATGCGGCAGCCGCCGCTTCTTCGCTACCGCTGCTACAAAACGCTGTTGCACCTCCCTTTCGGCCATACGTGGCGGCCGATGAGACCTGGCAAGAGTGGTCTCGCCAGTTCAACTTTCACCTAGCAGCATACAGAATTCAAGGTAATGAGCGGCAGCCGTTTTTGCTTTCTTGTGTCGGTGTGTCTACCTACCGTGTGATAGTGAAATTGTTTCCCCGACGCGACGTAGCAACTCTGTCCTACGAAGAAATTTTGTCTGCTTTAGATGCCTATTTCAAAGAAACAGTAAATGTAGTTGCAAAACGGTATACGTTCTTTCGTACAAAACGTACGGCCGGTCAGACTAATAGGGAGTGGGTAGCAACTTTGCAAGGACTTACTAGGGAGTGTTCCTTTGAATGCGAATGTGGACTTCCTTATTCCGATACTATGGTGCGTGATGCAATTGCCCAGAACGTTTCTGATGTTCGCATAAGGGAACAGATTTTGAAACTAGTTAATCCCTCCCTTCAACAAGTGATAGACATATTGGACAGGCAAGACACACTTGACTTTGCTCAGGAATCATTTGAAACTTCGCCAGCCGTGTGTCACATTCACCGGCCCGCCGGCCGCGCTGCACGGGACGCTAAACGGCCCTCGCGCCCGTCCGCACAGCAACGGCAGCCTACCTTGCAAACACGTGCGCCGCGTAAGCAAGCCACTGCAGTGAAATCATGCCCGCGGTGTGCAACTAGACATTCGCGTGAAAATTGCCGTCACGCCAAGCTATTTGCTTTTACTGTCAAAAGAAAGGACATGTTCAAAGTGTTTGCCAAAAAAAGCTTAGATCAGACAATCACAATAATTCCAGGCCTTTTGCTTCGCGCCGGAATCGAACCCAGGACAATCAGGCTCGTGGACCTTCACCCATGGACATTCATGTAGTTCATTCCCACCCGTCCAGTGACACTTTAGCTAACAGTGACTGTGTTCGTCCCACAAAAAGTGTGCGTCGACATCGCCGGAATTCCCGTAAAGTCGCAAGTGCTTCTGTACCTGTATCAGTTCAAATTGCACGTGACAGTCGCTCTTGTCGTCAACAGGACAATAAACTTTTTGTGGACTTAGACTTTGCAGGCAAAGTGATACCATTCCAGCTCGATACCGGAGCTGCAGTTTCGTTGCTCAATCACGACACGTACAAACAACTGGGCAAACTGCCATTGCGTGCCGCAAATGTTAAGTTAACTAGTTACTCAGGACAGCAGATCCCTGTGTTACGACAGTGCAGCCTTCTTGCAACATACAAGGGACAAACAAAACTTGTGTCATTTTACGTTCTTCGTTCTACTTCTAGTGCAGTGAACTTGTTTGGCTTAGATTTGTTTCAATTGTTTAATATGTCTATAGTAAATCAGGTCCTATCAGTGAATCAGACTGAGCCTTCCGCCAGTGTTTCTAGTCTTTGTGAAGACTTTGCAGACATTTTTGCACCGGGCCTTGGTTGCGCTAAGAACTATGAAGCGCATTTGGAACTGAAAGCAAACGCGCAACCGAAATTTTTCAGAGCGCGCAATGTTCCCCACGCATTGCGTGATGAGGTCGCAAGAACATTGCACGATTTCGAATCTCAAGGTGTAATTGAACGTGTGCAGGCTTCTCTCTGGGCCTCACCCTTAGTAATTTTGCCAAAACCTTCCGGAAAACTGAGACTTTGTGTGGACTTCAAGGCCACTGTGAATCCACAACTAGTGACTGCTACTTTTCCTTTGCCCCGCCCGGAAGATCTTTTTGACAAACTGTGCCCGGGAAAATATTTTTCCAAATTGGACCTAGCAGATGCGTACTTGCAGATACCTGTGGACGAAGAATCCCAGCGCGTCTTGGTGGTAAACACGCATCTTGGCTTGTATCGCTTCAAAAGACTGCCATTCGGGTGTGCATCCGCCCCTGCTTTGTTTCAGCAATATTTACAAACTGTTTGTGCGTCGGTCCCTACTGCTGCGAACTATCTGGACGATATTGTGATCTCAGGAACGACAGAAGCCGAACATTTGCAAAATCTCCGAACATTATTTCAGGTATTGCGTCAGAATGGTCTTCGCTTGAGGAAGGACAAATGTGTGTTTTTTGCTCGGGACTTACCCTACCTGGGGCATGTCATAAATGCCCAAGGTATACATCCGAGTCCAGAGCACCTCCGTGCCATACAGGATTTACCTGCGCCGCAGAACTTGAAACAGCTACAGAGTGTGTTGGGTAAAATAAATTATTATAATAAATTTTTGCGCAATGCTTCTTCCATTTCAGCTCCGCTTCATCGCTTACGCCGTAAAGGTGTTCCGTTCGTCTGGACGACGGAATGCGAACGCGCCTTTCGCCAGTTGAAATCGGCGTTACTTTCAAATACTTGCCTTACACCATTCGATCCCCAGAAACCCCTTTTGTTGATGGTAGATGCTTCGGAATTCGGGATCGGTGCTGTGCTTGCGCACAAGGATGGCTCGCATGATCGCCCTATTGCCTTTGCGTCCAAATTGCTCTCATCTGCGCAAAGAAATTATTCACAGATAGAGAAAGAAGCTTTAGCTCTCGTGTTTGGTGTTACCAAGTTCCATGACTTCTTGTATGGTCGTCACTTTACAATCATCACGGACCACAAACCTTTGACATCGTTTTTTCATCCGAACAAGCCTGTACCTCCACGTACAGCGCAGAAATTCATTCGCTGGTCGCTTTTTCTCTCGCAGTACCGCTACGATATCTTGTATCGGTCCACTGCTCAGCACGGAAACGCTGATGCGTTGTCCCGTTTGCCTGTTGCTGAGGATAAGGCATTCGATTCTTCCGAACTTGCTTGCATGTTCATTGATTCGGAAACCGATGACGTGGTCGAATCGTTTCCGATTGATTTTCGTCGTGTAGCTACAGCCACAGCTGCTGACCCTGTCCTTGCTACTGTTTTGCGTTTTGTTGCTACACAATGGCCCTTGTCAAAGTCACGGATCGCAGATCCTTTGGTTCGCCGTTTTTTTGCTCACAAGGAGAGACTTTTGGTACGACGTGGTGTTTTGTTGTTGCGTTCCGATAATGATCAATCCCGAGTCGTAGTCCCACGTTCGTTACAGTCCTCTGTCTTAAAGCTTCTTCACCAAGGACATTGGGGTATAGTGCGTACGAAACAACTTGCTCGTCGGCACTGTACTTGGTTCGGCATCGATGCTGCGATTACGAATATGTGCTCCTCTTGTGTGGCGTGTGCCGAACAACAATCCGCACCGCCGCGGGAATTCTTTGCATGGCCGAAAGCCACTTCCCCTTGGCAACGCTTGCACATCGATTTTGCTGGTCCATTCTGGAATGCTCGATGGTTGGTTGTGGTCGATGCTTTCAGTAATTTTCCTTTTGTTGTCCGGATGTCTTCCACGACGTCTTCTGCCACAATCCAAGCCTTGTCTGCCATCTTTTGCATTGAGGGTCTTCCGCAGACTATTGTTTCCGACAATGGCCCACAATTCATGTCCGCAGAATTTCAGTCATTCTGCAAGGCCAATGGTATTCAACATCTGACGTCCGCGCCGTTTTCGCCTCAGTCAAACGGTGCCGCGGAACGATTGGTCCGGACTTTCAAGTCACAGATGTTGAAGTTGAAAGAGTCGCATTCTCGGGAGGACGCTTTGTTACTCTTTTTGTCTTCGTATCGCTCTCAGCCCCGCGATGGCCGCTCGCCGGCTGAATTGCTCCATGGTCGATCTCATCGCACCCTGATGTCTTTGCTGCATCCGCCACATCAGGTTCCTGTGCAGCGGCAGACTTCTGCTTTTGCTCCTGGCGACGTTGTCTATTATCGCAACTATCGCGGTTCACAGCGTTGGCTCGCAGGGCGCATTCTTCGCTGCCTCGGCCGCGCGATGTATTTGGTTTTGGGGGCCTCTGGTGAGGTGCGTCGGCATCTCAATCAGCTGCGCCTCTGTCGTCGCCTGGGTTCTGCCGCTCCCCGTCTGCTTTCAGCGACGGAGCCGTCAGGTCAGCGCCTTGGGGACCCATCTACTGGCTCGCCTCATCCCCAGGTGTTGCCGACGCTGCCTTCCATTTTGCCCCATGGCGTCGCGCCGCCGCCGCAGCCGCCGCCGCCGGCGCCGCCCGCAGCGGACGCTTCGCTGCAGCCGCCTGGCGCCTCCCTGGGTCACGCGCCGCCGCTCGCTTCCCGTGACCAGCCGTCCTCCGCCATGGACCTCTTGCCCACTCCGGACCAGATGTCGTCTTCGCCCGTCGGGTGCTCCGACCACATGGAGGGCGACCCTTCGGCCCCTATTGTCTCATTACGTGCGCATACACCTCATGTTGACGTGCACCCTGGACTAGGTTTGCAGGCGTTTCCTAGCTCCCCTCGGACCGAATGGCCGGGTGCGGGTGGCACAGCCTCGCCTGTTGTTAGGCTCCCCACCTCATCGCATACGTCAACATGGGGTCCTCCCCACGGTGGGCGGAAGCCTTATCTCACGACCGTTCGCCGATTTGCGGGGGAGGAATGTGGTGTCACCGCTAGACACCACACTTGCTAGGTGGTAACTTAAATCGGCCGCGGTCCTGTAGTACATGTCGGACCCGCGTGTCGCCACTGTGTAATCGCAAACCTAGCGCCACCACATGGCAGGTCACAAGACACGGACTAGACCTCGCCCCAGTTGTACGGACTACATAGCTTGCGACCAGACGTACCAAGTCTTCCTCTCATTTGCCGAGAGACATAGAATAGCCTTCAGCTCAGTCCATAGCTACTACCTAGCAAGGCGCCATTTGTATCAGTGCTTATAGCTTCCTAATATTCAAGAGAGATGTATTCCAACAAGAGAATAAAAGTTAAGTAACATCTACGTACTTTTCTTCTTATTCATTGATAAGTCTCATGTTCCAGAACTTCAAGCCCGTCTGCGTTAGTTTAGCGTGCACCTAGCTACCTCATTGTGTCTAGGCTGTACGAAATAGACACAACATCAGCAATGGTAAAAAACACGTGCTGCCCAGAGGTGTCTCCACATATGGACCGGCGTGAGCGCGCATTGGAGTTCTGTGACGTCAGTATAACACTCGGAGAACTCTAACTGTATACCCAAAAATAGAAGCAACTTTCACCTGCTCACTGCAGGTAGCAGTAGCGTGAGAGTGGTGGCTCGTGCTTGCTTGCATTCCGCAGTGGCTCGCGGCGGCATTGGCGCGCTCTGCAAATAGGTCTTCGCTCCCATCAGGTCGCATCAGCAACGGTACCTAGGTGATCATGTATTTCGAGAGGAATTTCTCAGGCGTCACGTACGAAAGGGATGTCGCCGCCTCATGCTTGTGGGACCCGAACGGGCATCTGTGCGTAGTTTGACAGCTGTCGGTGCATCTCGACTTTTGGGAGTGTGTGCGGTAGCGTCCATGGCGGTCCAGTGGACAGGGGGTGGCTGACGGGATCTGCGCGTGTCTGTTGCATTATTCTGCAAGCAGGTCTGTAGCCTGTGATATGCGTTATTTTGACAGTTTACGAGTTAAGTATATGTCTGCACATCGGTGTACTGCATTATTTAGGAGGAGTTTGCATATCTGTATTGAAATTATTTCGTTAATTTAGGAGCTGATTGTAGTCCGTTATTTAGGAGTAGTTTACATATCTGTGGGCTGTGTGGCATGACTCCAAGCGTGTCAGAGCGTATGTTTTGTATCAGTGTGATAAATATACTATCTTTCAATATCAATCCCTAAATAAATTGTTCCAAAATAAATAAAGTACACTCCTTCCTCTCTCCAGCAGCCCAGCGCTAGGCTGAGTCATTTTCCCCTCCAGACAGTCATCTTGGATTATGTCATTGAATGGATGACAGTGCCCTCTGGTGACAGTATTGTGTACTAGATCCATACCTCGTGGTGAACACACTGTTTACCACCATTTTGCCCCCACCGTATTGTGTTATGTCACGGAGCAGACAACATCATTCTCTGGTGGCTGTACTGTGTACTAGATCCAGACCTCGTGGTGAACACAGTTTCCCGCCAAAATCCGCCATCTTGCATAACGCTACTAGCTTCATCAGCATCAGCTGACGTCATGGCCTCCTTCTTGGATTACATCACGGAACGGACGACAGAGCCCTCTGGTAGTGGTGCTGTTTACTAGGTCAGTTGGACTCCTGACCCCATGGTGCCCACACTGTTTCCCGCCATCCCCCCCCCCCCCCCACCACCACCACCACAGACAGCCAACTTCGATTATGTCATGGAATGGATGACTCTGCCCTTTGGTGGCAGTACTGTGTACTAGGTCAGTTAGACTCCAGACCTCATAGTGACTACACTGTATGGTGGTAGTGCCTCTAATTGTTTAACTAAATAGCGCATGCAGAGTAAAGACTAGTGTACAGCACAGGTCGAGTCCTCTTCCTGCCATTTCCTAGGACAAGGTGGGGATCGGGTGACTTAGGTCAGTGGAGGTAGCCCAAATGTCCTTTCTTTCCTGCCATTTTCTTAGGTTAGTAGAAATAACCCAATTGACCAATCTTCCCTCCAAAATTCAGACTTCCCACCAATCCCTAGGAAGAGGTGGCTGTCGGATGACCTAGGTTAGTGGAGGTAGCCCAAGTTCCCTTTCTTTCCTGCCATTTTCTTAGGTTAGTAGAGACAGCCCGGTTGACTTATCTTACCTCCAAAATTCAAACTTCCTGCCAATCCCTAGGAAGAGGTTGCGGTCTGATGACTTAGGTTAGTGGAGGTAGCCTAACTGACCTATGTTCCCGCCATTTTCTTAGGTTAGTAGAGGTAACCATGGTGTGATGCATTATCCTGATGGAATTTAAACTTCCCGCCATTTTCTGGGAAAGGGGAGTTGAGGGAGGTTAGGTTAGTGGAGGTAGCCCAATTGACCTATCTTTCCGCCAAAATTCAAATTTCACGCCAAACTTCAACATCTTGAATGATGTCATCGCTGCCATCTTGGATGATGTCATGTGCTGTTGCCAAGTCTACACGCCACCATCTTGGATGACGTCATAGCCACCATCTTGGATACATCTGGCAACAATGGAGAGTGCGACCATACCTGCCTTGTCCCAATACTGTTTAAGACTAGCAGCAGCCAGACAAGCGAATTACGGTTTATTGTGGAGGCTGGCATTAACAGTACAACATAAACCGCTGCGTTTGGAGAAATGTCGTTACCTAGAAAGATGAAACGCTGATTAATGGTATGGCATTGGGTTCAGTGATAAGTCGCGGTCCTACCTTACCCCAGGTGACCATCGTTGGCGAATATGGCGGCGACCTGTGGAGAGTGCCCGTTCCTACAATGTTTTGGATAAGCATAGCAGTGTTACTCCCGGCGTGTTTGTGTGGGGAGCCATTGGGCATAGCTTCAGATCACGGTTGACAATGATTGTGGAAACTCTGACAGAACAACGGTATGTCACGGGCGTACTGTGGTCTCAGGTGTTACCTCTCATTCGACAGTAGAGCCACTTTTAACAAAATAATGCCCATTCACGTATGACACGTGTGTCTATGAACTGTCTTCGTGTTGAAACTTCCTGGCAGATTAAAACTGTGTGCCGGACCGACACTCGAACTCGGGACCTTGCCTCTCGTGGGGAAGTGCTCTGCCATTCGAGCTACCCAAGTACAACTCAGGATGCTTCCTCACAGCTCTATTTCCGCCAGTAACTCGTCTCCTACCTTCCAAACTTCGAATTCAAGTCTCGGTCCGGCACACAGTTTTCATCTGCCAGGAAGATTCATATCAGCGCACCCTCCACTGCAGAGTGAAAATCTCACTCTGCCTCGGTGTTTTTTATTTACTCCCATGACCAGAAATATCCACAGATCTGTCCCCTATGGAAAATGTGTGGGACAAGCGCAGCTGTCAACACGGTCCCAGCGCCAGTGTCCACAATATGAAGGACCAGTTACAACAGTTGTAGGCTAGCTTGTCACAGTAGGGAATACAACCGCTTTATGACACCCTTCCCAACCAAATCGGTGCATGCATACATGGTGAACATCTTCATAGTGTTATACAGGTTGATTACAATTAAATTTAAACCTTCAAACCACAGTAGAAATAACACCACTGGTCAGTATGACATCAAATTGCACCGGAATATTACCGGAGAAGCGGGAAACGTAGGGCAGAAGAAACATAAATAGCTACAAAAGGTAGCAATAGATGGCGCTATAAGCATCATAATTTAGTTGTGGTGGACTACAAATGACGAGTGAATCATACAACAACGCCTAAGGTGAAAGTTTGACATTAAACAAACTGTACTACTCAATGTTCATTGGTATACTGGTTTGATACTGTTAGTTACCTAAGCCCATCCACCGGGACGAGGTCATATCACAACGGATGGGAAAAATCAGTTTCTAATTGTCGTGAGGCCAAAAACCGCATAAAAAGCATCACTCACATCGGTTTTTAATTGTCCTGAGGCCAAAAACCGCATAAAAAGCATCAATCAAAATCAAGTAGGATTATTAATTTCCGTGTGACTGCCACAAAACATTTACAATATGCTGTCCACCGTTTTCTGCAACAAGTAGAAATCGAGAAACAGCATGTTCCACAACCGATCGAAGTATTTCCGGAGTCACGTTCAGAATGTGTCGCGCAATACGTGCATTCGGTGCAGCTAAGTTTGCAATCGGAACACTGAACACAACATCATTCAGATAGCCCCGCAGATTAATATCAGTTGCTCAGGAAGGTCAGGCTGTAGGGAAATGGTGGCTGATAATTCTAGCAATTCCGAAATGGCACTTCAGCAGCTGCTCAACTGGATTTACAATGTGCAGAGGTGCGCCATCTTGCATAAGAATGATCCCATCCACACATCCACGCTGTTGGCGAGCTGGAATGACGTGGTTGCGCAAAAGACACTCATAGCGCTTACCAGTGACGGTACAAGTAACAGGACCGGAAGTACCTTCTCTTCGAAAAAATATGGCCCTATGATAAATGATGCCATAAACCCGCACCACATAGTGACCTTTTCAGGATGAAGGGCTATTGGTTGATTTGAGTGTGGATTTTCCGTTGCTCATAAATGGGACTCAACTTCTGAGGTCATTAGTCTCCTAGAACTTAGAACTAGTTAAACCTAACTAACCTAAGGACATCACGCACATCCATGCCCGAGGCAGGATTCGAACCTGCGACCGTAGCGGTCTCGCGGCTCCAGACTGCAGCGCCTAGAACCGCATGGCCACTTCGGACGGCTCCGTTGCTCATATTCGACTATTCTGTGTATTGACATATCCTGTCAGATGGAAGTAGGCTTCGTCTGTCCACAAAATCTTCCACGGCCAATCATTGTACACTTCCATGCGAGCAAGAAATTCTAAAGCAAAGGTGTCTTTTGCTGGAAGGTCAACAGGAAGCAACTCGTGCACATGGGTAATTTTGAATGGATAGCAAAGAAGAATGTTCCGTAGGATTTTACGCACCATTCTCATGGGTATGTCCAGTGTTTGGGCAATTCTCCATGCACTACACGTTTGCACACCACCACTCGTCTCCTGCATTGCAGTAGCCACTGCTTCCACTCACGTCGAATGAATTCGTGTCCTCCCTCTACCAGGTTGCACACCAAAAGAACCCGTCTTTTCGAATTTCCGAATCATTTTCTCCAGACCCACGGCAGTCATCGGACCAATGTCCTTTTCCAAACCCTTCAGTGTCCGGAACTTCTTCAGAGCGACCTGTTTACAGTCATCATCGTTGTAATACAGCTTTACAAGCAGAGCGCGATCCTGCATTGAGACAGTCATGGCGAACGCCGCAGACGCGAAAGGAGGAAAAGCCGTATACCTGGCGTATTTATACCAACTTCAGTGGGTCATACACATGACAGGTGTTTTCATTTACGTATTCTGACACATATAGCGCCACGTATTGATCAATTTTCACACTATTTTTTTCTTCTGCCATACGTTTTCCCCGTTCTTCGATAATATTCCGTTGCAATTTGAAGTCATTCTGACCAGTGGTGTTATTTCTAAAGCGTTTTGAAAGTTTAATTGGCCGGCCGGAGTGGCCGTGCGGTTCTAGGCGCTACAGTCAGGAGCCGAGCGACCGCTACGGTCGCAGGTTCGAATCCTGCCTCGGCATGGATGTGTGTGATGTCCTTAGGTTAGTTAGGTTTAATTAGTTCTAAGTTCTAGGCGACTGATGACCTCAGAAGTTAAGTCGCATAGTGCTCCGAGCCATTTGAACCATTTTTTTGAAAGTTTAATTATATAATCATCCTGTATAAACTGTAACTGAATTCCCTTTACCGACTTCGAGGATACGATCCTTACACCAAAACAAGAAAAAAAATCAGTATACATGGGCTCTGAAATGCGTACCTTAAGAGCTATGAGCAATTGTTATCTTCGAAACTGCGAAACACATCTCTTCTACTGCAAGCTCTTTGTTTTCCATATTTTGAGAGGAGGTACTATGGTCCAAAACCAAAAAAAAATCCGTATATATGGGCTCTCAAATGCATATTTTAAGAGCTGTCAGCACTTTCTAATCTTAAATAACGTGAAACACATCTCTCTTATTGAACAAGTGGCCATAGAACTTTAAGGTATGCATTTTAGAGCTCGTGTTTACTAGACATTTTCTTCTTGTTTTGCTGTAAGGAAATCCTTCCCAAAGATTGTAATTAATCCCTGTGTGGGCTCATACTGCCAAGTCATTTGTAAATTTGACTCAATTTCGTGCTCACCGATATAAAATCAGGTGCCATTTCAGCTCGTGAGGTTCCATTTCTATTCCTCCTCTCCTTCCAGAGGCTTCATTTTCGGCAATTCGACAGTTCGACAGTTCGTCCCATATCCCATATTCATCCTTAAAATTCACCACCGTCTGAATAATTTTGACTGTAAGTGCTTGGGACACCTTTAAGAACTTTGCTGGAGCCACGTGAACTATTCGACTCACCTCAGTTTCATCAGCCAAGGTTTTTCTTTTTAAGTGAGATATCTTAGGCAAATGCGTAATACGGGTTCCACCACCACGCTGCTAGAATGTCGCGCTTGGTTGTTACCTGACTATCATGAAGCGCGAAGTTGTTCGTTTAATATCCCCGCCAAGCATCAAAAACGGAATCAAAAGTCGGTGGGGCTGGAGGACGGAACGAGTGCGTAATGTAAGAGCGTTCCAGGACTAGGCTTGTATAATTACTATAATGTGCGGTCAAATCTTAACGACACAGATGGAAAAAAGTAAGTAAACTGTTCATTATTTCGAAAGTAATCGCCATAGTTGTTAGTGCCTTTACCCCCCCCCCCTCCTCCACCCTCTGTGAGACAACACATATTGCCAAGGTTCAAAATGGTTCAAATGGCTCTGAGCACTATGGAACTTAACATCTGAGGTCATCAGTCCCCTAGACGTAGAACTACTTAAACCTAACTCACCTAAGGACATCACACACATCCATACCCGAGGCAGGATTCGAACCTGCGACCGTAGCAGCAGCTCGGTTCCGAACTTAAGCGCCTAGAACCGCTGGGCCACAACGGCCGGCGTTATTGCCAACGTTGTTTAGAGTAAATTGGTGAGCACTTACCCATCCTCCTACACTCCCGACCTCTTCTGAGGCGATTTCCGTATTTTTGGAGCCCTGAAGAAAGACGATGGTGGCCCTCGATTTGCTTCGGACGAAGAGGTTCACGCCTGGCTACAAACATAGTTTCGTAGGCAACAGTAAACATTTTTCCATGAAGGCACTGACCGTCTTGTCTCAATGTGGGACAAATGTATTATCAGTTATGGCGATCGCTTTAGAAATAATGAACAGTTTATTCACTTTTTTCCCATCTGTCTCGTTTTGATTTTAATGTTCCTCAAAAGTGAAGTTTGTGTCACTACCATCACAAAACTATCCTTATGACGCACATGGAGCAGAATGGTCTTGCTCTTTGTCTATAGATTATGGATCTGCGAGAATGAGAGGAATTCTGTTTCTTTCAGTCGTCTCTGTCTACGGCCGGGAAAATCAGTGTTTTCCTTATTTTCTTTCTTTTGTGGAGGTCCTTTCTCTTTCTGCCTTCCCTTATTAGACTTCTTGCAACTTTCTGTCTCTACCTGTGGACTCAAGAACCGTGTACGATATTTTGTTGACAGCTGGTGTGGCCAGCCGCTAAGTGGCCTGAATGCTATCTGCACCCGGTCAGCGCGCAACCGCATCCACGTAGGCGAGTAACAAAAAAGCGTTCAGTGTTCCAAACATAGTTTGTATTTTTATAGAACTCCTTGCCCCTTTATACTGTTTTCATGCAAGTTTAGTTTCGAAAATTATCTAAGAAAATGGAAATTCATATACATAAAAATATAAACGCTTTCGGAGGTGGAGGTGGGGGCCAGGGTCATGACACACACCTTGGATCCGCTCCTGCTTTATAATGAGGCTATCAACAGCATTGTCCTGAAGAGATCAGTTGCAGGGCCAAGGGCTGCAAACTAGAGCAGCCTCTCGCATAGTATCCAGTGCTCTTTGGGACAGTAGGATGCTCCTGTACTCACGCCTATGGATGTCGTTCCTTGCACAGCCGTCAAGCAGCACGAAACGACAAGCTGAAGTGTGATTGTTCAGGTAGGAAAAATAGCAGGCCACTGTCCATATTTGCAGAACTAATGTTTAAGAGCCAGCTACAGGTGTTAGCGGTGCCATGGAATAAAGCTGACTTACATATTTTTACTTGAATCTGCACTTCAGCATTGCTGATGCAGTGGATATTGGTGAAACATGTACATTTCCCGAAACAAAAATTGCAGCGACCTAAAAAACAAGATCATTTTATTGGCAAGTGAGGTGACAAATAGTTCATCATTGTAGGAATGTGTGATAACAAATTCGGGCGAAATGAAACACACATATCACAGGGTAGCGTATCGAAACAGTCGCGTCAGTACGCAGTGTAGCCCCTCTGGCGGCAACGTAGGAGTGTATTTTCGCATGGTAATCTGCGATAGGTTGTCCCAAACATCTTGCGCCTTTGGTCTGCAATTCGGCAGTGGTTCTTGCAGAACGAGTAAGTTCCACACGTGTTCAATTGGAGGAAAATCTGGTGGTCTTGCTGTCCAGTGAAGTTTTTGTACATCACGAAGACCACGTCGTGTCGCAGCAGACGTATGTTGACGTGCATTGTCCTGCTGAAAAATCAAATCAACTTCCTGTCTAAGAAATGGTAGTAGCACGGGGCTAACAGCCTGTGCAATGTAGCGGGCACTCGTTACTTTACCCTGTAAAAACACCAAATGTGATGGCGAGCTGTGAATGATGCCCCCCCCCCTTCCCCTGCATTGTAAAGCTTGGGTTGGGACCTGTGTGTAGGGGGCGAACGCATCATGGAAGAGGCAACTCAGCAGGTCTACGCCATACACGTGTGAATCCATCACTGACATACAGACAGAACGTACTCTCATTACTGAAGACAATAGAGCACCACTCCACCCTCCAGTCAACCATTCTAGGCCACCAGAGTGGCCATGCTTGGCGGTGTTTTGATGTCAAGACAGCCTGGCCAGAGACACACGTGATCTTAATCCTGCTGCAAGCAGACGGTTACCAACGGTCCTTTATGATACACAAGGGGGCGACATTGACCTCGATTTCTTTCCTGGAGAAAGTTCGCTTGGTCACAGCTGCTAGCATATGCGCCCAAAAAAAGTGGTTCAAATGGCTCTGAGCACTATGGGACTTAACTTCTAAGGTCACCAGTTCCCTAGAACTTATAACTACTTAAACCGAACTAACCTAAGGACATCACACACATCCATGCCCGAGGCGGGATTCGAATCTGCGACCGTAGCGGTCGCGCGGTTCCAGACTGTAGCGCCTAGAACCTCTCGGCCACCTCGGTCGGCTAATGCGTCGACCTTGACGTGCGTCTCTACTATGCGGAAGCTCAGACCCTGGTCTACAGATATGGTAGTGTTCCACAGACCACTGTTCAAAGCAGTGACACACCACCAATACATTGTGCCCCACATGCGCAGCAATCCGTCCATACCCCCGTCCAGCCTCTCGCAGGCCCGCACTGCCAACCCGTTCCATTGGCTGAAGCGGTTGAACTAGAGTCCACACTTGTCGTTATGGCATGGTTGTACCCTAGAATGAAAGCTGCACGCACTGTTCACCTCTAAACTTAACACAGCCGCTGCCTACAGAGAAAACACAGATGGCGCACAGGCAGGCACCCTGAGCGCCACATGGTTGCTAATGGCAGTGAATCACTAACATTACAACCCCACATTTTGCACACACTATACTCCGGCGCCATTGTACACAGTCCTTGAAGGTGTTGCAATTTTATCTGGCAGTGTACAGTGGCTATTAAGTTCGCACGTTAGATGTCGTTACTCTCTGTTCCAAAATGGTTCAAATGGCTCTGAGCACTATGGGACTTAACTTCTGTTGTCATCAGTCCCCTAGAACTTAGGATTACTTAAACCTAACTAACCTAAGGACATCACACACATCCGTGCCTGAGGCAGGATTCGAACCTGCGACCGTAGCGGTCGCGCGTTTCCAGACTGAAGCGCCTAGAGCCGCTCGGCCACAGCGGCCGGCAAATACCTTTGGATTTCTTTGGCAGAGGAGGTGTGGGATGTTCCCACGGCTGACTTTATCGTTTTCCCTCGGGCTGTCGGACGAAATCATCGTCCTGCACGATAACACCAGCCCAGACACTGCCAACTGGACGAATGCTACGCTTCACCGAATTTGTTGGGAAACAGTGGAACATTCTGCGTACAGTCCGGATCTTTCACAGTGTGATTTTCACATCTTTGGCGACTTGAGAAAATACATGCGTGGACATCGGTATCAGCCGGACGAGGAAATGCAAGAGTGGGTGCGGTTGCGGTTCATTCAGCCGTCGACCGCGTTCTACGAAACGGGAATTGATGTCTCGTCTCCCAGTGGGATAAATGTCTTAACGCGTGTGCTAATTACCCGCTGTGGCGGGTGTTCGGTTTTCATTTGACTGTCCCTCATGTTTACTGTGTTTTAATTAAGAGCTCACTGCTACACACTCAGGTAAGCCGGTCGTGTTGTTAGCGTAATGATATGAAGTCTCAACGTCACACAGCCATCTAAAGATGACCATTTCGAAATTCCGTCGCACGCTTGCTGTGGGTTTAACGTAGAGGAATAATAGGAAATTAATCTCGAAAACAACGCTTTTTGGTTTAAATTAACGCATGCACCAAAATTAATTGCAGAATGTTATCACTTAGTTGCGGATCATTCTGCATACAAATACAAGTATGAGTGTTGCACAATGTGTCTTGTTTTCCATAAAAACAAGTTACAATAGCTACCTCTCCACTGTAGAGTCGCGTCGTTGCAACCGAGGATGAATATGTCGCGGAGCTGGAGAACTCGTCTTCACGTCTCATTCCGCAAGAAACACGAGCCGGCGGCGTCGTAAGATTACGCATCCTCGTCCGAGTTCTAACTCAGTCGCGGCATTCGGTGCCAACGGCTTTCGAGACGGGCTGCATGTGTCACGAGGTTAGATCCCTGGCCGTTAAGTGGTTGTTCCCTGTGGAAAAATATGGACCTGCGTCTGCCCTCCCTCGGTGCGGCAAAAAAGCGCCGCAGAGGACAAAGAACGACCGCCGGATAGGGAGGCTGCGGGAGGGGCATATTGCGTGCCGTGCCGGCTTGGCTTATCTGGACGCGGGCCTTCTGCCGAAACACCGCCGCCGCCCGCTGCAGCTGCCAGATGGCTCTGCCGCAGGCGTCAGCATCTTTCCATTTATCTGCACGCGCACCTGCCGCTAACTGCGCCCACAACACGTTACAGCAGCACAAGTGCCACAATTGAAAAGGAAAAGTCAGGTAGCAACGGTTAACAGGAAACAAACTTTTATCATTCACAATCTGAAGCATCAGATGCAACGTTCTTCTCCAGTAGAAATAGAAGCTCCCTAAAAACAACTTCCGTATATCCTCAACAACCTGAGTTAAGGATGGGTAAAATCATTAGCAAAGAACGCTTGCTGACTAGGAGAAGGAGTTTTCCGCGGCCTCCCTGAAGCCACCTTCCCTACAACACACCGGAACCACGCGGCTGCTACGGTCGCAGGTTCGAAACCTGCCTGGAGCAATGATGTGTGTGATGCCCTTAGGTTAGTTAGGTTTACGTAGTTCTAAGTGTAGGGGACTGGTGACCTCAGATGTTAAGTCCCATAGTGCTTAGAGCCATTTTTAAACTACAACAGAGCGAAGTGATTTCGAGAAACTAGTAAACACTTCCGTAAGGGTGACTGGACGGGATTTCACTCAACAGCCTTCCGGAATACGATTCCACTATCTCAACGAGGACTCCACGTCTCCCAGTAAGTTTAGAACTTATACAACTTCTGAAAGGCGTTTATGGCAATTGCTTCATGCACTAACCTACTCCTCACCATATATACAGGGTGTTACAAAAAGGTACGGCCAAACTATCAGGAAACATTCCTCACACACAAAGAAAGAAAATATGTTATGTGGACATGTGTCCGGAAACGCTTACTTTCCATGTTAGAGCTCATTTTATTACTTCTCTTCAAATCACATTAATCATGGAATGGAATCACAGCAACAGAACGTACCAGCGTGACTTCAAACACTTTGTTACAGGAAACGTTCAAAATGTCCTCCGTTACCGAGGATACATGCATCCACCCTCCGTCGCATGGAATCCCTGATGTGCTGATGCAGCCCTGGAGAATGGCGTATTGTATCACAGCCGTCCACAATACGAGCACGAAGAGTATCTACATTTGGTACCTGGGTTGCGTAGACAAGAGCTTTCAAATGCCCCCATAAATGAAAGTCAAGAGGGTTGAAGTCAGGAGAGCGTGGAGGCCATGGAATTTGTCCGCCTCTACCAATCCATCGGTCACCGAATCTGTTGTTGAGAAACGTACGAACACTTCGACTGAAATGTGCAGGAGCTCCATCGTGCATGAACCACATGTTGTGTCGTACTTGTAAAGGCACATGTTCTAGCAGCACAGGTAGAGTATCCCGTATGAAATCATGATAAGGTGCTCCATTGAGCGTAGGTGGAAGTACATACTGACGAAACTAAAATGAGGTCTATCATGGAAATTAAGCGTTTCCGGACACATGGCCACGTAACATCTTTTCTATATTTGTGTGTGAGGAATGTTTCCTGAAAGTTTGGCCGTACCTTTTTGTAACACCCTGTATACTCCAGTAGTGATAACCGGTTGGTGAGTGTGTCGATTCTGGGAGACCTCTGTGGGGCAGAGAACTGATCCAGTACTTCTCAACAATCATTGTTCCACCATTTTTAGGGCTCCGTGCCTCAATCGGTAAAAACGGAACCGTTATAGGAACACATTGATGTCCGTCTGCTGCCTACCTGCCTGTCTGTCTGTCTATCAGTGTGTCCGACTGTTGAAAACACTTTTCTCAGGAATGGGTAACCTAGTGAGCTACAATTTATGTCACATACTAATGCCTATGGCCCTTGACGGTGTAAAACACTTAAGCTTCTAAGTCAGCGCAAACAAAAGATACAATCGAAACTTCCTGGCAGATTAAAACCGTGTGCTGGAACGAGACCCGAACTCGGGACATTTGCCCTTCGCAGGCAAGTGCTCTACTATCTGAGCTACCCTAGCACAACTCACGGCATGTCCCTACAGCTTTTTTCCGCCACTACCTCGTCACCTACCTTCAAAACTTCATATAAGGTGTCCTGCGAAACTTTCAGAACTAGCACTCATAGGAGAAAGGATATTGCGGAGACATGGCTTTGCCACAGCCTGGGGGATGTTACCAGAATAAATTTTTCACTCTGCAGCGAAGTGTGTGTTGATATAAAACTTCCTGACAGATTAAAACCGTGCGCCGGACTGAGACTCGAACTCGGGACCTTTGCAGGTCTCCTGCAGGAGAGCTACTGTGAAGTTTTAAGGTAGGAGACGAGGTACTGCGGGAAAAAAGCTATGGGGAGAGGTCGTGAGTCGTGCTTGGATAGCTCGGATGGTAAAGCACTTGTCAGCGAAAGGCAAAGGTCCCGAGTTCGAGTTCGAGTCTGGGTCCGGCACATGGTTTTAATCTGCCAGGAAGTTCCATATCAGCGCACACTCCACTGCAGAACGAAAATTTAATTCTGGAAATGATACAGTCATTCATGTCAAATATTCTGATAATCGCAGACACACTCATCGAAGCCTATAAGGTACGTCCCGTTGGCGTAGAATCATGAAATTTGGCAAGAAGCAAGGTTTGACGGTACAACCGTCAAATCCGAAAACTGTGAATTTGTAATTATATCACACGAAAACGAACTGACATTCGTTATTCAACTTTCTGTGTTTCCTTCAGTCTGTTAACATCTACATCTACATCAACATCCATACTCCGCAAGCCACCTGACGGTGTGTGGCGGAGAGTACCCTGAGTACCTCTATCGGTTCTCCCTTCTATTCCAGTCTCGTATTGTTCGTGGAAAGAAGGATTGTCGGTATGCTTCTGTGTGGGCTCTAATCTCTCTGATTTTATCCTCATGGTCTCTTCGCGAGCTATACGTAGGAGGGAGCAATATACTGCTTGACTCTTCGGCGAAGGTATGTTCTCGAAACTTTAACAAAAGCCCGTACCGAGCTACTAAGCGTCTCTCCTGCAGAGTCTTCCACTGGAGTTTATCTATCATCTCCGTAACGCTTTCGCGATTACTAAATGATCCTGTAACGAAGCGCGCTGCTCTCCGTTGGATCTTCTCTATCTCTTCTATCAACTCTATCTGGTACGGATCCCACACTGCTGAGCAGTATTCAAGCAGTGGGCGAACAAGCGTACTGTAACCTACTTCCTTTGTTTTCGGATTGCATTTCCTTAGGATTCTTCCAATGAATCTCAGTCTGGCATCTGCTTTACCGACGATCAACTTTATATGATCATTCCATTTTAAATCACTACTAATGCGTACTGCCAGATAATTTATGGAATTAACTGCTTCCAGTTGCTGACCTGCTATTTTGTAGCTAAATGATAAGGGATCTATCTTTCTATGTATAAGCAGCACATTACACTTGTCTACATTGAGATTGAATTGCCATTCCTTGCACCATGCGTCAATTCGCTGCAGATCCTCCTGCATTTCAGTACAATTTTCCATTGTTACAACCTCTCGATACACCACAGCACCATCTGCAAAAAGCCTCAGTGAACTTGCGACGTCATCCACAAGGTCATTTATGTATATTGTGAATAGCAACGCTCCTATGACACTCCCCTGCGGCACACCTGGAATCACTCTTACTTCGGATGACTTCTCTCCATTGAGAATGACATGCTGCGTTTGGTTATCTAGGAACCCTTCAATCCAATCACACAATTGGTCTGGTAGTCCATATGCTCTTACTTTGTTCATCAAACGACTGTGGGGAACTGTATCGAATGCCTTGCGGAAGTCAAGAAACACGGCATCTACCTGTGAACCCGTGTCTATGGCCCTCTGAGTCTCGTGGACGAATAGCGCGAGCTAGGTTTCACACGACCGTCTTTTTCGAAACCCATGCTGATTCCTACAGAGTAGATTTATAGCCTCCAGAAAAGTCATTAAACTCGAACATAATACGTGTTCCAAAATTCTACAACTGATCGACGTTAGAGATATACGTCTATAGTTCTGCACATCTGTTCGACGTCCCTTCTTGAAAACGGGGATGACCTGTGCCCTTTTCCAATCCTCTGGAACTCTACGCTCTTCTAGAGACCTACGGTACACCGCTGCAAGAAGGGGCGCAAGTTCCTTCGCGTACTCTGTGTAAAATCGAACTGGTATCCCATCAGGTCCAACGGCCTTTCCTCTTTTGAGCGATTTTAATTGTTTCTCTATCCCTCTGTCGTCTATTTCGATATCTACCATTTTGTCATCCGTGCGACAATCTAGAGAAGGAACTACAGTGCAGTCTTCCTCTGTGAAACAGCTTTGGAAAAAGACATTTAGTATTTCGTCCTTTAGTCTGTCATCCTCTGTTTCAGTACCATTTTGGTCACAGAGTGTCTGTACATTTTGTTTTGATCCACCTACCGCTTTGACATAAGACCAAAATTTCTTAGGATTTTCTGCCAAGTCAGTACATAGAACTTTATTTTCGAATTCATTGAACGCCTCTCGCATAGCCCTCCTCACACTACATTTCGCTTCGCGTAATTTTTGTTTGCCTGCAAGGCTTTGGCTATGTTTATGTTTGCTGTGAAGTTCCCTTTGCTTCCGCAGCAGTTTTCTAACTCGGTTGTTGTACCACGGTGGCTCTTTTCCATCTCTTACGATCTTGCTTGGCACATACTCATCTAACGCATATTGTACGATGGTTTTGAACTTTGTCCACTGATCCTCAACACTATCTGTACTTGAGACAAAACTTTTGCGTTGAGCCGTCAGGTACTCTGCAATCTGCTTTTTGTCACTTTTGCTAAACAGAAAAATCTTCCTACCTTTTTTAATATTTCTATTTACGGCAGAAATCATCGATGCCGTAACCGCTTTATGATCGCTGATTCCCTGTTCTGCGTTAACTGCTTCAAATAGTTCGGGTCTGTTTGTCACCAGAAGGTCTAATATGTTATCGCCATGAGTCGGTTCTCTGTTTAACTGCTCAAGGTAGTTTTCAGATAAAGCACTTAAAAAAATTTCACTGGATTCTTTGTCCCTGCCACCCGTTATGAACGTTTGAGCCTCAGGAACGGTTACTCGTACCAAGTTGAGTCCGTCCGTCTGTTAAGACTACTTTTCCTCAGGAGCGGTTACTCGTATTAAGTTGAAGTTTATGTCACACACTAAGGTTTATGTCCCCTTGGGGGCGTAAAACGGAGAAGAAGATCCAACGGAGAGCAGCGCCCTTCATTACAGGATCGTTTAGTAATCGCGAAAGCGTTACGGAGATGATAGATAAACTCCAGTGGAAGACTCTGCAGGAGAGACGCTCAGTAGCTCGGTACGGGCTTTTGTTGAAGTTCGGAGAACATACCTTCACCGAGGAGTCAAGCAGTATATTGCTCCCTTCTACGTATATCTCGCGAAGAGACCATGAGGATAAAATCAGAGAGATTAGAGCGCACACAGAGGCATACCGACAATCCTTCTTTCCACGAACAACACGAGACTGGAATAGAAGGGAGAACCGATAGAGGTACTCAAGGTACCCTCCACCACACACCGTCAGGTGGCTTGCGGAGTATGGATGTAGATGTAGGAAACGCTTAAGCCTCTAAGACAATTAAATCAGAAGATACGGCCTTTTATGTCACAGTTTTGACACTCCTAAACTCACTCATTAAGACGTATAGTGTACTTTCCGTTGGCCTAGTATTATGAAATGTAGCGAGAATCAAGGTTTCTTAGAGGAAGTAAAGGGAAAATCAGAAAATTGTTAATTTGTAATTATATCACATGGAAAAATATTTCTTTTGTCATTTGTTATCCAACTTCAAGAATACAACTAAATGATTATCGCAAGTCTTGGAATTACCAGAAACGATATCTTCCCAAAATCATTGTCGATAACAGCCAAAAGTCGTCGAGATTCTCGATTCCCGGGATGAATGAACTAGGCAGTTACATAACGAAGCCCTCAGAACGCAAATCCTACGTGCACCTGCCCAATTTTATTTACCAATTACGAATAGGAAATCGTACCTTCTATACACATCTAACAACTATTATAGGTTTATGTGGGCATCTAGCCTCTATGTATAGCGGCTAATTTCTATTTATCCTCACATGTCATTTCTATCTACTCCTGGTGAACAGAGAGGGACACACACTATTCGGTGCGTTACGATTCTGAACTTACCTAACTTCTCAATGCGATAGGAAAGAATGTGGTTTGGAGTGGTTTAAAGAACCTGGAGGTAGCTGCTTTCTAATCAATGTGGCCGAATTGATTTCCTTCAACAGTATGAGGTGATGAACCGGCGTCATATTTTAAATAATCACTGTATGATTTACTCATTTTTTGTATCAGTTCCAAATGTTCTGTCAATGTTGCTGGCGTCGTTTCACTGTACGATCTAAAGGTATGTTCGCGTTCATACTGGTTTGCATGGGAGTGCGAAGTATTAAGCAGTGACTCGACAAGTTGTTGGTAGATTTCCGGTGGTAAGTGGCCCCCGATGTCTGCGCACAGGTCGTGCAATTAATGTAAATTACGGTCCGTTGCTTTCTGGGTACGGAGCTGGCACCCGGTAGCATCCCACACGTGTTCCATCGGTTTCAGATCAGGAGAATTTGGTGGCCAAGACATCAACATGAGTTCACTACCATGCTCTTCAAACGTCTGTAGCACGATTCCGGCCTTGCACGCGCACAGTTACGCTGATGCAAGATGCCGATATCACTGGGGAATACATTAAGCATTCAAGACACGCGGATGGTCCGTAATAATGTCCACATAGTACACAACTGTCATAATGTCTTCGGTTACTAATACAGGCCCTAAGGAATCCGAGACGAATGTCCCCCATATACTACTATCCCCACCGACCTGCGTCCGTGAAGCGGTGTATGTTTCGTGAACACATTCGCCTTTGTGATGGCATGTCTATCGATCTATTGTTACAGAGAATGTCATTCATACGCCGAGACGACATGTTTCAACTGACCCATGGCCCACTTTCGATGACACTATGCCCACTGCAATCGTAAGTCACGATGTCGTTGGTCAACATGAGAACACGTAGGGGTTCAAATGGCTCTGAGCACTATGGGACTCAACTGCTGAGGTCATTAGTCCCCTAGAACTTAGAACTAGTTAAACCTAACTAACCTAAGGACATCACAAACATCCATGCCCGAGGCAGGATTCGAACCTGCGACCGTAGCGGTCTTGCGGTTCCAGACTGCAGCGCCTTTAACCGCACGGCCACTTCGGCCGGCCACGTAGGGGTCTTCTGCTACAAAGACCCATGTTCAATAACGTATGCTCTGAAATTCTTGTGCCTGCAGCAGCATTGTATTGCGTCATCATATCAGTCACAGATTGCCGCCTGTCCTGCTTTACAGAGCAGGCAAGCCGGCCGTGGTGGCCGAGAGGTTCTAGGCGCTTCAGTCCGGAACCGCACGACTGCTGCGGTTGCAGGTTCGAATCCTGCCTTGGGCATGGGTGTGTGTGATGTCCTTAGGTTAGTTAGGTGTAAGTAGTTCTAAGTTCTAGGGGAGTGATGACCTCAGATGTTAAGTCCCATAGTGTTCAGAGCCATTTTTGGAGCAGGCAAGCTTCCGACTGTCATGTTCTATGATTAGGGATGAAAGCCAAATCCGTGTGCCCTACTGGTGGTTTCACCGTCCTTCAACCACTTTCTACAGATGCTCACGATACTAGTACAAGAATAGCGGACATGTTACTTCGTTTCCGAGATGCTCGTTCCCAGGCGCCGGGCGATAAGTCTGATCTTCATTAGAGTCGCTTATGTCAGTGGATACCCCATTTGCCTCCCTAGAATGATTTACCATTCATTTTTGTTCCGCTGTCCGCCTCGTTAGCTGAGTGGTCGAAGAGTCTGATGCCATGCAAAAACCCCGGGTTCTCCTCGGTGTCAGGGTGTTGTGTTGTCCTCATCACCATTTCATCGTCACCATCGATAAGCAAGTCACCTAATGTGGAGTGAACTGAAAAGACTTGCATATCCGCGGCCCATCTTCCCCGGGTGGGGACTGCCAGCCATTAATCCCATATGATCATTTAATTTCTGCTCCGCTTATATACAGGCTGAGGCAGCTAAGTCGTAACACCCCTTGTATCTCCCCAACCGTAATAGATACAAAAATGTCGTTTGTGTGGTGTCACCGCCAGACACCACACTTGCTAGGTGGTAGCTTTAAATCGGCCGCGGTCCATTAGTACATGTCGGACCCGCGTGTCGCCACTGTCAGTGATCGCAGACCGAGCGCCACCACACGGCAGGTCTCGAGAGGCGGACTAGCACTCGCCCCAGTTGTACGGACGACGTAGCTAGCGATGCACACTGACGAAGCCTCGCTCATTTGCAGAGCCGATAGTTAGAATAGCCTTCAGCTAAGTCAATGGCTACGACCTAGCAAGGCGCCATTAGCATTACATAGCAATTGATAGTTATCGTATGAAGCATGTCTCATCAAGAGCGATGTACCACAAGGATGGATTAAAGTTAAGTATTCCAGGAGCTACGTACTTTTCTTCATAGCATTCATTACGTATCCTGTTTCAGACCTATCTACTAGCCTGCGTGAGTTAACGCGTGCCTTTCGGCTACTTCCGAGTGGCGTGGCTGTCTTGTTACGCCACAACAGTTTGGGCAGTGAATTGCAGGGACAGGAGCTACTTGAATACTTCACATGATATACACATATTTGAAACCGTCTTTTTAAGCCCATCATCTTACGCTAAAATTTAATTTAGGGTTCCATTTAAAAAACCAAAGATGGCCTCATATCTGTGTAATAAAAAATAGCACAAACATGAAATGTGGTGTATTCAAGTAGCCCCTGTCCCTGCAATTCACTGTCCAAACGGCATCTTTGTATCTATTACGGTCGGGGAGATACAAGGGGTCTTATGACTTAGCTGCCTCGCCCAATATTTTCGTTACATGTTGTGTACCTCGAATGCCACCACGCGGCATTCAATATCGCGACGGACAGCTGTCGTATTGTTTTGCCTCATCAGTGTATATCCTCTTTGTGTCTAATAACATCGAAAACTATACTGAGCTTAATACTCCTTATCATGTCCGATTTCATACTACAATCGCAATACACCGTACGCTCATATTAATGTGACCACCGCCTATGTTCGTCAACGTACAATAAACACTCATAGACAGCAGGAGGCAGCACTACCGGTGGAGGGTACATAAAGCGTGTAGAGGGATGCGGCAAACAATGTGGTCGTTGTTGGAATGCGGAAACGGAGCGATTTATATGACGTACAAACGGGCATGATCGCTGGCTTTCGGGCCAAGGGTGGAAGCATTTCCAAAACGACTAAGTTTGTAGCCTGTTCGGGTGCCGCAGTGGTTAAAGTATATTGCGCATGACATAATGGCGCTATCCAAATCCGGCACCGAGTTAACTGTGACGACTCTCGGGCCATAGATGACAGGGGTGAACGACTGCTGCGTGGATGTATACGGGCGAATAGACATGTAGCTGTTGAGCAACTTTAACCAAGGAGTTACCAACAGTGTCTCCTCAACGACGGATCTGCGAACATTGCTACGTATGGGCCTTCTCAGCGGCCACCTAGTTAATGTACCCACGATGACTGTTGTTCATCGGCGACGAAGACTGGAATTGGCACATCAATACCGCAACTGTACGCTCACTGAGTGGTGATAAGTGGCTTTTTCAAATGGTTCAAATGGCTCTATGCACTATGGGACTTAACAAAAAAATAGTTCAAATGGCTCTGAGCACTATGGGACTCAACATCTATGGTCATCAGTCCCCTAGAACTTAGAACTACTTAAACCTAACTAACCTAAGGACATCACACACATCCATGCCCGAGGCAGGATTCGAACCTGCGACCGTAGCAGCAGTGCGGTTCCGGACTGAAGCGCCTAGAACCGCTCGGCCACAACGGCCAGTGTGGCCTTTTCAGATGAACCGCATTTTATGCTCCATCGGACTGATGGCCTTTGCGTGTACGGCGTGAAACGTCTGAAATGAAACCTCCTGCATGGGGTTATGGTCTGGAGAACGATATCGTGGAATTCCTTGGGTGATTTTGTCACTCAGGAAGGTACAATGGGTTAACGCAAGTATGCGTCTATCTCTGCGGACTATGTCCAATCGTATATGTAGACTGTTTTTCCTGGGCACGATGGCTCTACCAGCAAGGCAATGCATCGTGTCACGCAGCTCAGGTTTGAAGAGCACCAAGATGAGTTTACCGTATTCCCCTGGCCGTCAAACTCGCCGGATATTTATAATTTTACTTCACTACCAATAATCTTATCCGCCATACAATCCAGAACCTTTCTTGCAGTTATGTTGTTGATACACTTTACGAGACGAAAGCCGTAACATCCTTTTGAAACACCACAGCAATGAAGCGCAGAACTTTGAGGGACTCAGTAAACTACTTTTCTGTGTTCTTACGGCCAAACAACTTCACTGACGTAATGGACTTCTGCCACAGCTGTAAAAGCTTCAGAAACAACTGATACGCCTATGAAGTTAGAAAGGCATTGATTTTATGTTGTTTACGGTAACTTATGTAGTCATATGGATACCACAACGCTCCTGAGTGTCCGGTATTCACCCAGACACTACTTCGACTCTCAATCTATGCTACTTACTTTGAGATTTCCAAGGCATTATTGAATAATTTGATAAACGATATTATACGTGGATATTTTAGATAATATGAGCGAGTGTTGTGCCTCAAATAAGCTCGATTAACACTCAGCTGTAAATTTAAAAACTGTTTTTTGTTTTTGAAAAAGTGCTGTTAGAATGGATACAATCGCAATTGTGGCAAGATCTTCTAAACAATACTATTATTCTTTGGTTACCACTCTAGGGATTGCAGTGGGTAATTGGCGTTAAGGGCAGCGCTGAGCAATGTTTACTTTGAAGTGAGAGAGAAGCTGGAGCAGTAACTAGAATCTTTGAATAATCGTTTCCGTTCCATTCGAAGGGAAGTATGAGGGCATGCTGAAGGACAGTGCCCCTGAATTTTTTACGTAACAGCTCTTTAAGTGTTTAAAATAAATCAGACGTTACTAACTGTATACATCTTTATCCTTCATGTCTATATATTTGCTGCTCTGTGACGCTAGAGGGCTCTTCAAATGGCTCTGGGCACTATGGGACTTAACATCTGAGGTCATCAGTCCCCTAGAGCTTAGAACTACTTAAACCTAACTAACCTAAGGACATCACACACATCCATGCCCGAGGCAGGATTGGAACCTGCGACCGTAGCGGTCGCGCGGATCCAGACTGAAGCGCCTAGAACCGCTCGGTCACAACGGACGGCTAGAGGGCTCTGAATTGTAGTGTGTAACGGGCATCTAACGTAACTATGTCGGTGCATGAGAAACAGTGTGGTATAATCAAATGCTTGAGAGGCCCTCGGAAAACTGAAAGCACGAACTCGATGAATTCGTCCAGGCATGAAGTGCCCTCTCCTTCAACATGACCATACCAGATCACACACGGGTGCTGCAACATCCACAGCAGTCCGACGCCTGTGTTTTGCTGACACTGATCATCCTCCATACAGTACCGACTTGACTCCATTCGATTTTCATCTGTTTCCAAAACTTAAAGAACTCTTTCGAGGACTACACTTTGATATTGATGAAGCGGTGGTGTTGTGCCTCCGTCAACAGTGTCAAACATTCTACAGTTACGGCACCATAAATTGTTCTCTGGTTGGGAGAAATAAATGCGTAAAAATGAAGAATAGAGATGTGGAATTTTAATAACATCAGTTTTATTTAAAAAACTTTAAGTTTTCGTATAAAAATTGAGAGGCATTACTTTTCAGCACGCCCTTGTACTAGAAATATATAAGGAACAAAGACAATTGGAAACAGTGATTCAAGTGAAAAAACTATGATTGATGTCGCTCTTCGTGTAATACTTGAATGAACTCTGTCATTTTTCAGGTTTTTAGTCGATTGCTTCCGCTAAACGAACATAATCTCTCTCATCTTCAGAGAGGGAAAACATTCCCTTACTTGGAGACAGAGCTTTTGCACCTACCGGTCTCTCAGCCCTATTTATGTCAGTCTAATTACTATACCTGACGCTTAATGATGCGCTGTTCCCCGTCATTATGTGTAAGTGTTTTGTTAATTGGAATCAGCGTTTATTCCTGAAAGGAGCAACCATAAGTCTGTAAGCCGTAGGCCCTCACATTTCATTCTGCAAACTATTTTCCTGTGCAATGAGTCATTCGTTACTCCTTACATAGTAATAGAACATCTTTACCACGCCGTGTTCCATTCGCTTTGCCTGTTGATGGTGACCGCAAACTTAGCCAGTTACCATCTTCTTGTATCTGCACACAGTTCAGATTGTTCAGCGCAAATGACTGTAGTTCAAAATGTTCCGCTTTAACTCTAATACAACGACGTTGCCTGTCGTGCACACACTTCACGTGTTCGGGTCTCATCCACCTTAGATAATTTTATCTTGTCAACACGATATCTCAGCTGACTGTTACTACGCTGAAAAGTGCAGAATACTTAACACAAAGATGGAAAGAAAATTGATAAGGAAGAATTTCAAACGCTGTCTCATAGGAGTAGAGATATTTACTACAAAGATTTTGGTCTTAACTGAAACTCAAATGTGCCCTCAAGGTCTGTCGGGGGATGGTGTCCACCTGAGGGCTGAATGCTCCGCCGCCTTTATTAGGTTCCCTGAGTGACTGCTGCGAGGCGAGCGACTAATGTTACCGGAAATCAATCATCAAAATTACGTTGATTTACGACAATGTGAGCGCTAGTGGCGGGCGCCTGTTCAGTTCATTAGAGAGGCGGCGGCGTGCTTTGAAGGTACCGGGCTCATATTGTTTCCCCCTCCAGCGCGCCGCCACTATTATGTAAACACGGCGCCACTTTGAAGTCGCCGCCTTGCCGTGCCAACGGATCCAGGGCCGCCTGTGCCCCTGCGACGCAGGATCTAGGGCAAATTGTTGCTTCATTCGTTCTCGCCTACACAGTAACACCGCCTCCACGATTGTTTTTTTTTTTCGAAGAGCGTGTTTCAGCGTAACTTGAAATCCAACTTGAATGCTTCAGTGATGTAACGTGTGGGGTACTACCATACGAACACGATCGTAGTACGAGAATATAAGAAACCGTGGAAGACAAATTGCATAATAAAAAAGCATACTGAGCTCGACCCCGAAGAAATCTCAAAGAAATTTTTGGATTTTAGCGCCTCGCTGGTGTTATGGCGCAGAGCAGTTCTGATTTGGAAAAGGATGTAGGGAAGGAAGTAGCCGTGTCTATTTAAGGAATTGCTCTGTAAGTAACTGGTTGAAGAAATCACGAAAATATCAGTCGTGGTTGTCGTCGCAAATTTGAACCCCTTTCCTCCAAAATACAAAAAGCCTTACCGTCACAACTGCAGTTTCAGTAGGCGCAAAACAGAGCAGTCTCTATAATATTGTCTGCACAAAATATCTTTCTTATCGGAAGGATATCTTCAGATGTTCACTGTTCAAATGATTCAAATGGCTCTGAGAACTATGCGGCTTAAGTTCTGAGGTCATCAGTCGCCTAGAACTTAGAAGTAATTAAACCTAACTAACCTAAGGACATCACACACATCCATGCCCGAGGCAGGATTCGAACCTGCGACCGTAGCGGTCGCTCGGTTTCAGACTGTAGCGCCTAGAACCGCACGGCCACATTGTTCCTGTAAGCAGGGTATTCGTAAATTCCCGTCACAAACTTCTAGGACTTGTAGAGGGGAGTAAGTACATAATATTTTAAATACCAACACGTGTCCGAAAAGCCGGCCGAAGTGGCCGTGCGGTTAAAGGCGCTGCAGTCTGGAACCGCAAGACCGCTACGGTCGCAGGTTCGAATCCTGCCTCGGGCATGGATGTTTGTGATGTCCTTAGGTTAGGTAGGTTTAACTAGTTCTAAGTTCTAGGGGACTAATAACCTCAGCAGTTGAGTCCCATAGTGCTCGGAGCCATTTTTTTCGTGTCCGAAAACGTACCGTTTTCGTTCTACGACGTTTCAGTTCAGATGTTTAAAACATCTACTTCTGCTTTAGGAATTGCATTAAGCGTGATGCGGACAGTTATTAGGTAACAATTCGAAAGGAAACACAAGGAAACATCCATTTATCACTTAAGCACGTTTGTTTTATTAACACTATAATGTGTTTATATTATTGCAAAAAAAAGAGCAGTATACTGTACTCACAGAACAGTACTGATGCATTAAAACAGTGGCTCAATGTGGCGACCACCACCGTTGTTACAGACACTGTACCTACGAAGCATGTTCTGGTGCACACTCAGGGTCCCACCTGGTGTCTCTTCAGTTTCTAACGTAACGACCGGAACTCGAGCCAGCTAATCTTCGTCTGCCTATACAGGAGTTTCGTTAAGTAAACTTTACATGCGACCCTACAGGAAGTAGTCCATAGGAGCTAAATCCGTCGATCGCCTCGGCTACTCGGTTGGTCCATTCCGGCTATCCATCTTTCACCGTATCATCTGTTGAGGTGTCTGAAAACCCCACTTGGCAAGTGAGGTGGTGCTCCATCTTGCTGAAACAACATTTCTTGACGGACATTCAGCTTCCAAGAACGGGTTCGATACATTCTGTAGGGAGATCAACTGTACAGGACCAGTTACCTTGAGTGGAAGGCGGTACTGCCCTGAGCAGACGTTGACGCGTTACACATCTAATTAAAGCCGTCGTAGAACGGAAACGGTACGTTTCCGGACATGGGTTCATATTCAGGATATTACGTACTCACTCCCCTTTACAAGTCCTAGAATTTTGTAACTAGAATTTCCGAACACCCTGTACAGGATGGTTAGAAATAGTCTGAAAAGCTTGTACGTGCGTTTCGTGGGATGTTTTGCTGAGAAATAGATGTTTAGAAAAAATTCGGTACGTTGCGTCCTTCCCGAGTTAGTCAATCAGGTCACCGGCTTCGGAAATTCAAGCACTTGCACACGCTACACGCTAAAGTGTGATAATGCACAGACATATATGGGGCCGTGAGTTACCACTTGGCAAATTCTCATTGTCAGTTAAAATTTGCCTTTTTCGTTAGTGACAAATTTCAGCTACATGATCAAAAGGTACATTTGTTCAGTCTGAGGGAACCAAACGAAGAACACGTTTGGGGTCACTGTATCTGACAGGCTGCTTGAATCTGCATGCGCGACAACCTGATTGGCTAGCTTCAATGGCAAATAACTCGGTAATGACACAACGTATGGATTTTTCTCTTAATAGTTATTTCTCAGCACACGTCCCCTGAAACTCCCTTACAAACCTTTCAGACTATTTCTGACCACCTTGTATAAATGACCTGCCGGATACACAGGGATTGTTCATTGAGCTTCAATGTAAAAAAAATGTAACACATGCCCATAAATAGACGGAAAGATCCGTTAATTCATTATTTCACGAAGGCTGAACTATCACTGGAAGTAGTCACATTCATTAAATAGCCGAGAGTATACATCCAAGTGATTAATGTGGAACGACCGCATAAAACTAATCGCAGGAAAGGCAGATGCCAGACTAAGATTTGCCGGAAGAATCTCCATGATGTGTAGCACACCTATAGAGGTAACTTGAAAATCCCTCGTTCAGTCGATACTTGAATATTACTCGTAAGTTCAGGACTCGCACCAGATAAAATTGATAGAGAAAGTAGAGAAAATCCAAAGAAGGGCAGCGTGTTGCGTCACATGTTTGTTTAGCAAGCCCGAAAGCGTCACGGAGGTGTTCATTCGTTTCCACTGGTACACGCTATAGGAGTACCGCTGTGCATCATGAGTGGTTCATTATTAAAAGTCCTAGAGCTTACATTCCTAGAACAGTCAACCAATATATTACTTCCTCCTGCGTATATCTAATGAAAATTCCATGGAGTTGAAATTAGAGAGATTCAAGCTCACACAGAGTTATGTCAACAATCGTTATTCTCGCGTACGATTCGCGATTGTAAAAGGAAATGGGTGAAGCGACAGTGGTGCGCAAAGTACCGTCCACCATACGCCATAAGATAGCTTACGAATATAAATGCAGGTGATATGAAAAATAATTATAAGAACAATGAAAGGTGTTGGCAGAAAAGTGGCAAAGGAAAACTAAAATGCTTTATTTGGACACTGTTGTGGCCAGATGAGAATTGCAAAGTATAGATTTTATGGAAGCATTTATTCGTATACTACCAAAGATTAGCTCTGCTAGCACGATGCTAAAGTTGGTGAAATAAATCGCGTGTACCTCCAATTATTCCGGCTAGCTGTCGGTACCATTTTGGTTTATCCTGACCACAGGTTTCCACTGAGAGCCATGTCTTTCACCTAGCTCTTCCACTTTCTTGCAGACTTTGACCTCCAACTGCTGTTCGAGTATGGTTTTTCATCATGACAAAAACTTTTGAGCAATGATTCAAATCCACTAATTTCAAAGCTTGGAGGCATATATCGTTTCTCGTATTAATCTGTGTCTAAGCTGTTACCGTTTATGCGCAAAAATTGGTTAAAAATATAAAAAATAATGAACAGAAGTTAATATCTCGTTAAGAATCAACTGGAGTACGGGCAGCGACAGAGTATCAACATGGTGGTACCGTTAACAAACTCAGTTGCAGTAAAAATTCCGAAGAGGAAACTATCCGTGGCTCTGACTCTTCTTGAGGCTTTTTGTTTTTGTTTTAATAAAACGCAGGAAGCGTAAACAGAGCCCGAAAGGGATGCCTCGTCAGTGTTTTCTGGGATACAGCTGTTCGTGTCCCGGCAAGACTTTCTAGATTTATTTTTTAATTCACTTTTCTAAATGACTACAATGAATACTACGACGATTTGTGAACAGAGCTATGCAACAAGAAGCGCACCGTCCATGCTTAATTCCATTTTGCTGCAACAACGAACACTAACTGGTAAAAGGCAAGATCAGTCCAGATGTACCGTATAACCTTTCAGGACTCCAAAGGAATCATTATGGTTAGAAATGCTTCTCGGATTTGAAAGACTGTTTACCAATGCGAAGACAATAACTGAAGGCCACAATAGACGAACAAAGTATTTAGAAAATAGAAAAAATAGTTGCTTGCTCGTTTCTATCTCTCTTTCTGCATGTTTAGTATCCTCCTCCAAAACGTATGGTAGCACACAGTGACTCTCTCAATTCCCAAACTTTTTGGTATTTTCAACAAGTTTTCACGCTTTGCAAGAATTATTTAAGTACCTCGCACCGTTGAAGCGTTTCATGAGGTTACTGTTTCGTAAAGTTTGCTGCTCGTCATCTACAGGAGACAAATTAGAAAATATATATAATCGTTGCTTCAAGATGATACTGTTAGTCACATGATAACCCAAAGAAGATTTAGTCAGGCCTGTTATTCATTTGATCTTGTCCAAAGATAGAATCAACCTCTCGTGCTAACATGCACCCACCTACCCAAAGACAGACCACGACATAAATTGTGTTTGCATTTGGACTTTGTGCTGAAACTTCGAACTGCAAACAGGCACAGCCTGATGGCTCTACTGCGAAAGTTATACAACGAGGAGCCGAAACGTTGTGATGACGTGGCCGGCCGGTGTGGCCGTCCGGTTCTAAAAAAATGGTTCAAATGGCTCTGAGCACTATGGGACTTAACATCTGTGGTCATCAGTCCCCTAGAACTTAGAACTACTTAAACCTAACTAACCTAAGGACGTCACACACATCCATGCCCGAGGCAGGATTCGAACCTGCGACCGTAGCAGTCGTGCGGTTCCAGACTGAGCACCTGAACCGCCAGACCACCGTGGCCGGCCGTCCGGTTCTAGGCGCTTCAGTCTGGTACCGCGAGACCGCTACCGTCGTAGGTTCGAAACCTGCCTCGGGCTTGGATGTTTGTGATGTCCTTAGGTTAGTTAGGTTTAAGTAGTTCTAAGTTCTAGGGGACTGATGACCTCAGATGTTAAGTCCCATAGTGCTCAGAGCCATTTGAACCATTTTTGTGATGGCGTGCTTACAGTGTGATGGCTCCTCTTTGGGACACTATACAACAGCTGTTCTGTGTGGCATGGATTCCACAAGCCCTTGGTATCTCAGAGGTCAAGAGTGGATGCCTCGTTGTTGTCCGGCGTATCGTCATGAAAACAGCTCTGCTAAACATTTTTTTTATTGCTCACCAAATGACAACACTCGTGACGATGCTTGAAAGTGCCAACGTCCCCAAAGTGTAAGCCATAAACGGCCAGCGAGGATGTGCTGCGGTCAGCAAGCAGCCTCTTTTCACTAACAAGAGCGTCGACGCGAGGTGCGTGAGACGGCCTCGGCCGGCATCCACCCCAGCTAGACGTAACCATGTCGCTCGGAGCAGGGCGCTCCAGAGTGCGCAGAATCACGCTTTGGAAATGCGGGTAGACACAACTCTCAGCAACAGTGCCTGCCAACACAAGCGGAGGTGGACATCAACATCGTTTGAGCCCACAGATGAAGGTGGCTGAACAGCTGCACGGACACGAGCTCGAACCACAGCCGACCACGATAGGAGGTTGGCAGTGACTGGAAGTATGCCAGCTGGTGGCCCACTGGTTAGATAGCGCTAAATCAGCAGCATCAGACTTAGCGGTGATGCTGGGCCCGCGGCTAGTGGAAGCCAAGTCTGTGGGCAGCAGCTTGTTGACCCAGGTCGACTCGTAGACAGGCGTGAACCTTTCCTTGAAACTGTAAGCTATTAGGCTGCATACATCTGTCAAGCAATGTGGAGTATTTACACGGGCTTAACTCATTCCTGTTATGCCAGGATATCTATTCCCATCACGTAAGCCACTACAGAGCCACAGGCTCAGTTGTGTAGCAGTCAGGTAACCAACACCATAGAGGCTCTGGCCTTCAACTGAGTCACTGATTACGACTCGTGTCTCCCAGCTGGGTACGGATATGTGATAACTGCTCCATGCCGTGGATACAGTAGTTGTTGGATCAACACGTCGCTCCTGATGTACGCATCAGGCCTACTCCGGTCTGACCTGATTCCATAAGCTCTTGAATTAAATGTGGAGGCATCATTCTTTTATTCAGCCATGCCAGTACGAAGTAAAATAGCTGTGCCGCAAAACGCTTCTCCTCTTCAGAAGATATGGGCCACCGTCTCTCAGTTCATGGAAATTCTGCAAAGACTCGGCACACATCTTACAAGTTTGCAGTTATGTTCAGTAAATTCAGGATTTCCACTACAGTAGTTCAGCTAGGATCACAAGGTTCATTGTCTGCGATCTTAATCTAAACAGTATTTTCTATAATTCGCCCACTGACCTTCTCTCGTTTTCTCACACACACACAACTCCATTGAATCATGATCTACAAATTAATAAAGTAACATTAAAAAAATTATCTCTTCCTGACAAGTTTCCGGTCTAAGGCGCTGCAGTCATGGACTGTGCGGCTCGTCCCGGCGGAGGTTCGAGTCCTCCCTCGGGCATGTGTGTGTGTGTTTGTCCTTAGGATAATTTAGGTTAAGTAGTGTGTAAGCTTAGGGACTGATGACCTTAGCAGTTAAGTCCCATAAGATTTCACACACATTTTTTGACAAGTTCCTTAGCAATAATTTAGCGGCAAATAGTCCTACTCCACTGATAGCTCAGGCTCGGCATTTCTTGTGTCTAGTAGCTTCTTAACTTGCTGCTTTGGCACATCATTCCTACCTTTATCTGTTCAATAGTTCGCCTTACGTTTTCTCAGAAAGACGCCCCCCTGAAACTAAGCTCACTAATAAATCACACACGGGACTGCCATATACAATACGTTTACAGGTAGTTCCACCTGTGTCCCTCACTTAAACACTAATCACAGGCTGACTCGTTTTTGCAGCGCTGCAGGTTCAGATGGTTCAAATGGCTCTGAGCACTATGGGACTTAACTGCTGAGGTCATTAGTCCCCTAGAACTTAGAGCTACTTAAACCTAACTAACCTAAAGACATCACACACATCCATGCCCGAGGCAGGATTCGAACCAGCGACCGTAGCGGTCGCGCGGTTCCAGACTGTAGCGCCTAGAACCGCTCGGCCACTTCGGCCGGCTTGTAGTGCTGTAGGCTCTTGTGTCCTCCGGTACAACATCACGCAAACTGCGCCTTAGTTATTTTGTCCGCAGTTTAGTTGATTTGCCCTTGATGACAAGCGAATCTTGCGGCAATTCATACCTGTCGACAGTTTCCCCAGCTGGAACAATTTTCCCCAGAGTTCCACCTTGTGTGGCCAAGGTAAGTTTCCGCATGACGCTTCATCTTACCTCTGGTCCACGTTACATTGCAAGTGTTCTCCGGTATACATTCTTGAAGCGGTTCAGCATTGTCGGTCCTATCCGTAATCTTAAAAGTACTTTTCCTCTATATTTTCCTGCCCCCTCCGCTTTCTGAGGTGGCGGCACCGTCACCACAGGTGGCGACTTTGGAAATAAATGCACCACTACAACTTCATTATCAACAAGGTTTGAAAAATAAATATCATTATCAATAGCTTCATCTGCAGCCTCCGCAGAATCTATAGCAAAATTACCGTCTGCAGTTACACTTTGCACCATTTATATATGTGCTTTCCCCTATTTTCACCCAATGGGGTAGATAATGTTACACCTAAATCAATATCACCCATGTATTTGAGTACAGAACATATTCACATCGTCTAGTATTACAGATGATTCAGACTCCGCATTTTTACACGATTCTCCTCAACTTCCACAACGTTAGTACATTGCACATTAACTAAACTTACACTGTCAATTTCTTTCTCCCTACTACCTGCTTCCGCACGAGCACTTATCTCTTTAATACCCCCAAAAGCCTCATATAACTTATCGACAGAGAAACAAACTTGTCCTCGTTTTTAGCCCAACGGTCGTCAAATTCTTTCTGCCTCGTCTCCACAATATGAAGCAATTCTACTGCGCAAAGATTTGTTCTTTTGCTCAAACTTTCTTTTCCCTTCTATAACTGGCTGGTCTGCTGCCATTGCCGCTGCTTCCTTAGAGAAATTTGTGTTGTCTGCTCACAGCTCAGCTAATTCAGCTGCTAAGGTTCGCAACGTTTGCTCCACGGTAGCCCCCTGTGGTATAGAAAACGACATGATTAACCCTGTATCAATCACGCAAAGAGCAAACGACAAGAGTAAGAAACAGAATAATGGAAAAGGAACCTAAACTATTACTACCTTAACACTTCTCGACAAAACAGGTTTCAACCTCCTGAATAGCTACACATAGTTAAAACCTTCTGCACTACACCTAGACAATGAGCCACACCCCTTTTTCATGATAAGACACTCTGCTCATACTAACGAGGCGAAACTACGATTCGTATTTACACATTGTCAGAACCTGTCTGAGTTTACTTGCCACTCTTCACACATGAAAGCAGAATTAGAAACCCGGTAGAAGACGCATTGACTCGAAATGATACCTGCAGCCAAAGAAAAGGCAAAAAAAAAAAAAGTCAGTGAACTCACCCCATTGTTTTTCTTAATGCCGTTAGCTGCGACTGGAGACGTGGTCCTGGATCCAGCTGCAGACATCCGTTACCACTTCTGACACAACTTGTAGAGGTCAAGAGTGGATGACCTCTACGGTGGATGGTGGAACTGGATTGACAGTAATCAGAAAACCAGTAGTTCAGTACCCTGGGCGGGCTTGGAGTGGAGCGGCGGGCGGATGCTTTAGTGTCATGAAAACAGCATTGTTAAACAATCATTTTATTGTTCAACAAGTTACAAACAATCGTGACGGTGCTCGGAGGTACCAACGCCGCCAAGGCGTAATCCATATATGGCCAGCAAGGAAGTGCTGCGGTCAGCCGCGAGGGGTAGCCGCGCGGTCTGGGGCGCCTTATCACGGTCCGTGCGGCTCCTCCCGTCGGAGGTTCGAGTCCTCCCTCGGGCATGGGTGTGTGTGTTGTCCTTAGCGTAAGTTAGCTCAAGTTAGATTAATTAGTTCGTAAGCTTAGGGACGGATGACCTCAGCAGTTTGGTCCCATAAGACCTTACCACAAATTTTTAATTTTGCTGAGGTCAGCAGCGGTCTGTTGTGACTGGCAGCTTGCAGCATCTCTTGACCTGTGAAACGATGATGCCAGCGACTCGACAAGGGGGCTGATGCAGCGCTCGTGCAATAGTCTGAGCCGCCATCCAAACAGATTTGACGCAGCCGTGTCGCTTGGAGCACGGTATACCTTAGTGCCTAGAATCATGATGTGGACCCAGAGTAGATAGGCGGCTCTCGGCAAAACAGTGACTGCCCACGCAGGCGGAGGTGGACAGCAACAGAGTTTGCACTTGCTGGTTAAGACGAGTCAACAGTTGGACGGCTCCGGTCTCGAAACGTAGCCCACCAGGGTAGCAGGCCGACAGCGACAAGAAGTAGACCTGCTGGTAGCTGAATGGTTGAGGGGTGCTAAGTCAGCAGCATCAAACTTAGCGTGGGTGGTAAGCCCAAGGCTAGTGGAGGCCAAAGCTGATGGGAGCGGCTTGTTGGCTCATGTCGACTCGAAGACGCGTGGATCTCCACTTGTGACTGGCGGCTGTCAGACTGTGTGCAGCTATCTAGAAATGAGGAATATTTATACAGCTCTCTCATGTAGCAGTCAAGCCACCAACGCCACTGAGCTCTGCCTTTCCACTGCGTCAACAATATTACGACTCCAGCCTCCCTGCTGGGCCAGAACACGTGGTAAAAGCCCATGCCTCCATGCAGACAGTACTTGTTGAATCAGCCAGTCGCCCCTTACATTTAACTGTGGCAACGTCATTCTTGTATTCAGCTACGCCAAGCAAAATGGCTGTGGCACACAGTAGATTTCTGGAGGTACACTATCTGATCAACAGAACCCGAACACTTATGAGTTGACAAAAATATGGGATGTGGCCACCCTTCATCTCTATAATGGTTTCAGCTCCGGTGGGGACACCTTCACTGAGGCACCTGGGCTCGGAACAATGGCAATCCAGTCTTCCTAAAGAGCCGAAACCAGACAAGGTAGTGAAGTTGGACGCTGTGCTCTGGAGCGGTATCCACGCTCTCATTCATCCCAAAAGTGTTCTATTGCTTTCAGGTCGGGACTCTGGTCAGTCAGTCCATTTCAGTAACGTTATTGACCATACACTGAGGTGACAAGTCATGGGATAGCGATGCACACATAAAAAGATGCCTATAGTACCGAGAACAGAAGGTAGGGCATTGCCGGAGCTGTCATTTGTTCTCGGGCAATTTCATGTGAAAAGGTTATTATGGCCGCACGACGGGAATTAACAGATTTCGAACGCTGAATGATAGTTGGAGCTAGACGCGTACGACAGTCTGCTTTGAAAATTGTTAGGAAATTCAATATTCCGAGATCTACAGTGTCAAGTGTCGAGGATACCACATTTCAAGCATTACCTACGGACAACGCAGTGGCCGACGGACTTCACTTAACGACCAAGAGCAGAGGTGTTTGCGTAGAGTTGTCAGTGTTAACAGACAAGCAACACTGCGTAAAATAACCGCAGAAATCAATGTAGGAGGTACGACGAACGTATCCGTTAGAGTAAATCACGTCGAGTTGCTGCAATAGGCCGGGCAAAAAGAGGACCGACATGATACTAGGAGGTATTCCATAGCTTTTTCCCATTAGTGTAATCCATTGCATCACGGGTGCTGCTCTGACAGGGTGCATTGTCATGCTGATACCAACAACCATCGTCTCCGAACTGTTCCTCTACTGTACGCAGTAAAGAATTCTCTAAAATGTGTTCATACTCTTCTGCATTTACTTAAGCTCAATAAAGGGACCACAGCCTATACTTTAACATCAACTCCTCTGTTCTTCGCTGTTGGTACTACACACGTCAGGAACGTTCTCCAGGTATGCGCCAGACCAAATTCTTCTCATCGGGTTGTCACAGGGTGAAGTGTGATTCTTCACTCTAAACACCCGTTTCCAGTCATCCACTGTCCAGTAGCCCCGCACTTGACACGATCTCATGTGTCGCTTATCACTGTCAGTTATGAAGAGCTACTCGACATTTTTAGCTTCCTACCGCTGGTAGCACTACGGAACTCACGAGTGTTTCCTTCCATTTTGCTTTCATGCATTTTTTACAAGCACCCTCTGCACTGCTCGACGGTCCCCATCCCTCAATACAGGTCTGCTGAGTCTTCATTTAGCTGTGATTGTTCCTTCACGTTTCCACTTCACAGTCACATCACTAACGGTCGAATTGTCAATTTTATAGCCGTTGAAACGTCACATGAATTGCCAGAGTACAAATGACACCTCCGGCAATGCCCTACCTTGTGTTCTCGGTGCTATAGGCATCTTTTTATGTGCGTATCGCCATCCCATGACTAGGTCACGTTCAAAGTTACTAAGCTGTGCTAACCGATCCATTCAGCTGCTTCTGGTTCAAATGGTTCAAATGGCTCTGAGCACTAGGGGACTTAACATCTGAGGTCATCAGTCCCCTAAAACTTAGAACTACTTAAACCTAACTAACCTGAGGACACCACACACATCCATGCCCGAGGCAGGATTCGAACCTGCGACCGTAGCGGTCGCGCGGTTCCAGACTGAAGAGCCTAGAACCGCTCTGTCACAACGGCCGGCCAGCTGCTTCTGGCTCTCTACTGACAATAAAATACTACTCGCCTCCTTTTCTACTAGCGTGTCCGTTTCTGGTGACAGCTAGTGGTCAATTGCGCATTACATAAGGGGCTCCGGATGCTTTTAATCAAATAGTGTATGTGCCACGAGCTTCTTTCACACAGGGTATGCAGTTCCTGCAAATTACGCGCCCAGTATCGTCCCAGATATGTCCCATCAGGTACAGATAAGGCGAATTTGGTGTACAACAAATATATGTGAGTTCACTATCATACTTCTCAAACCATTGTAGTGCGATTGTCAGCCATCCCACTGGAATATACGATTGCTGTAGGGAAAGACATCATGCATCACGAGATGCCGGCGGTCCGCAATACTGTTCATGTAGCCTCCAGCTGTTCGTCAACAGATAAAGAACTAAATGTCGCAACAAGCAGCGCCACAGCCGATTGCTGCTCCCACGTTACACCAGTTTAACAATAACGAAGAGAACTGGTATGAATACCGCGCCGAACACGAAACAACCTTCACAGCATACAACGTTAAAGATATGGCATGCATTGCTTTCTTTTTTTTCCATGGTCGGAGTCGAAGTGTATCGTCTATGCATAATCCTGTTCCCCAATTCTTGCCCGGGAGACGTTGATTACAGAGAAGTCGGTGAACGTTAGGAGGCATACATTCATGTTGCTGCAGCGAGATTTAATTTTTTCGTCTAAAAAAACAATCTGAACAATAATTAAAACACATGATTGCTGAACTTAAAGGGCTAACAATGTATTGCGGCTTTAAGTGTTCTTGTGCATTAAGTTATATTTATGCTATGTTACGTGATGCAACACGCAAAACGTGTCAGACAAATCCATACGTGCTGCTATCCGAAAATTGCCAAATCTGGGTCTGAAAACGGTTTTGTCAATTGTAGAGTCTCAAATTATTGTGAACATAACTAAAGTTGATTTTGAGGCTCCGTCTATTTCCTCTGCTCATAGTGCACATGGCACTTTCTCAGTCTATGGTTGATGTTAAAGCAAGTAAAGACACAGCTCAGATTAACAGTAAAAGTAAAGATAAAACTTTTCAGTCGCGTGGCACGCGAGGTGTATTTCAGAATAAGGTAAGGAATTCTCGTGCTCATTGTTTTTCAAATCATAATCGAACAGCTTGTCCTTGACATGATGCAAAGTGAACGAGGTCACATCCAGCCCGTCTGTTTCCAAAGTAGCCAGGCCAGGCCCCAGGTTACTGGAAAACTGCAGCGTGGCTTTCAGCAAGTGAATGTTGTTTTAGCACTGCCATTGCAGCCAGTGCCAATAAAAGCTTGCTTTTCAAAAATGATTCAAATTGCTGTTAGCACTATGGGACTTAACTTCTGAGGTCATCAGTCCCCTAGAACTTAGAACTACTTAAACCTAACTAACCTAAAAACATCACACACACCCATGCCCGAGGCAGGATTAGAACCTGCGACCGTAGCGGTCGCGCGGTTCCAGACTGTAGCGCCTACAGCCGCTCGGCCACCCCGGCCGGCCCTTGCTTTTCTGCTTTGTAGAAAGCTTTTGCTGTACTCCACAGATAGAGCAAGAAACTTTTTCTCCAATTAAGAGTGGCTCAAAACACAATTAAATTTCAATAAAGACATCTATGAAATAATAGGTACTCCAAGGCTACATAAGCCTACTTTTGTTTTGTCCGCGTATAAAGCGCACAAACTCCAGAAACGAGTGTGAAGTTATCCAGCAACCTTTTTTTCCTTTCATGCTCTTTGTTCTAGAGACATGCAAACATTTTTGGTTTCAATTTGTTTGAGTTGTTCACCAGTGCATCCAAGACAATGTGTTACAAATCAGTGTTTCAGAGTCTCATATTAATGTTTCCGAGTTATGTTAGAAGTACAGTGAAAGTTTCGGACCAAGATTAGGAAGGACTAAAGATTGCGACGCGCACATTACTGTTACAGACAATGCGCAACCACGACATTTTCGTGCGAGGCCTGTCACCATGCTATACATGATCAGGTAAGACAGTGGGCTGATACAATCCGTGCCTGCATGTCACAGTGGTCATCTTTGGACGTACTCAGAAAGCCATTAGGTGCTGATTTCAAAGCCACGGTAAACCCACAAACTTTCGTGGATTCATGTTCTCTCTCATGACCGAAGGAGTTAATGGATAGAGTGGGCCGGGACAGAATCTTTCTCAAGTTGGTGTGTGAGGCATACTTATTACAGTTACTGCTGGACAGGCCGTCGAAGCAATATTTTTTGATCAGCACTCACCTGGGATTGTTCCAGTTTCAAAGATTACCACTCGGATAGGCTTCAGCTCTTGCTATTTTTCAGTGTTCCAAGAATAATTAACAGGCAAATTCCCATCATGTACAAACTATCGGGATAGTATTGTTGTCATGGTCGTACACGCGCTGATCATTTGTCAAATTTAGAATGTTTGTTTAACGTCCTTAGTGCAGTGGCTTAAAGTGTAACAAGGAACGAAGAACATGTCATAAATGGACGGAGTATTTATTCCGCTCATTTGCACTTGTCTGCAATTAAAAATTTTCCGGGGTATCCTAATGTGAAGGAGCTAACCTGTGGCATTGAGTTTATTGCAAACACTGTAGAAATTACTGCTCCACTGAACTGACTGTGCCAGAGAGGTATTCCCTCTGAGTGGTTCCAAGAATATCAGAATGCATTTGCGTGGCTAAAGGACGCATTGTTAAGTCGTCACTGTCAGATTCATTTAGATCCAGCTAAGACAATTTTCTTAGCAGTGGATGCATCTTCTTATTGAGCTGAAGCTGTACTTTCCCATGGAATTTGCAGTGCTGATAGTACTACTGGTTTTGACTCAAAACCCTCAACACAGCGCAGTACAATTATAGTCAACTTGAAAATTAGGTTCGAGTCCTCCCACGGGCAAGGGTGTGTGTGTTTGTCCTTAGGATAATTTAGGTTAAGTAGTGTGTAAGCTTAGGGACTGATGACCTTAGCAGTTAAGTCCCATAAGATTTCACACACATTTGAAATTTTTTTTTAAATTAGGCTCTCGCCTTTATCTATCATGTTATAATTGCCACGTTGTTCTTTGTTATTGTAAAATTCTCAATACGAGTTGTTGTACAATCCCACTGTACGCTAATTTGTTGCCTTGGTTCGCGGTCGGTACTGACAGTGTGTTTGGTTCATCTGAGGAATCGTATTATCAAATTGATGTCAAAGATTTTGAAATTCTTGAAAATTTTCCTCTCGAATTTCGATGTATTGCTGTAGCAATTGCTTTCGACCGAGCTCTTCAGATAGTTCTGCAATGCGTGTACCACGGGTGGCCACTTCGGCTGAAAGAAATTCCCCACCTTGTGGTGCGGCGCTATTTTTCACGTCTTCACGCACTATCTGCGAGGTAAGGTTTTCTTCTGTTTCATACAGAGAATGACGATGAACGGACCGTGAATCCTCATTCCCTCCAACGGGAAGTTTAGTCTTTGTTGCGTCGAGATCATTGGGGCATAGTTCATACAAAGTAATTCACCCAACGTCATTGTACTTGGCAGGGCCTGTACGCCTAGATTCAGCAAATAACGACTCGCTGTAACGTTTGTGGGGTGCATCAATCTGCTCCTCCGCAACGTTTTTTTTCAATGTCCACGTCCATCCGGTCTATGGCAATGTACACACATTAAGTTCGCAGATACATTCTGGAACACACTATAGTTGTTGGTGGTAGACACATACAGTAAATTTTCTTTGGTAGTCCCCGTGGCATTCAGCACTACTGGTAGCACTGTTTCGGCTTTGTCTTCTCTTCTTTGTCTCGAAGATCTTCCTGAGGTCCTTGTCTCGGACAATGGACCGCAATTTTTGTCAGTCGATTTTCAACAGTTTTGTACTGACAACGGCGTTCATAGTGTAGCTACAGCTACTTTCCGCCATCAGTCTAATGGTAAAACTGAACTCTTCGTTCGAGCGTTCAAAAGTTACATGGGGCAGGTATATTCCTCCCACACATGGGAGCAAGACTTAAAGATCTTTCTTTCCTGCTATTACTCCTTGGAACGTGATGGCTAGTTGCCGGCAGATTATTACACTGTCATCATCACTGTACCCTGTTGCAACTTCTCCGGCCACCACGATGCTGCAGCAGCATCACCAGAACCAGCTGCGTCACTTTTATGTCAGTAATTCCGCCGCAAAATATTTACCAACAGACCTAGCACGCCACTGGGGTCCGCAACAGCGGTCATCTCCCTCCATCTCTGCGCCGCCCAGAGCGATTCCAATGAAGATCCACATCACGCCGCCGCTGCCGTTGGCGCCAGTCTTGAAGCCTCAGCCGATGTCTGTGGAATCGTGGGCCACGGACAGTCATCACTATACACCTAGAACTCCACTTACTGTCCTTCCGACCACAGCATCAGCGTCTCCATGGATGCGGGTGTGCATTCTGTTGCCGGTTTTTCCACCAGTGTCCCCAGTCACTCGCGAAGTGGATACCATGATATGGATAGGGAACCATCATCGGCCGTCACTACAGTCCCTTCTTCCTCCTCTGCGTCCGAATTCAGGCCTACCGCTACCATCGTCACATGACGCGACAGTACATGACGACGGTGTGGAGGCTTGGGGAGGTGGAATATGGTCTTGTGTGAAGAGTGAGGTCCCAGTTTACAGCTGGTACCTCACAACTGTACAGCAAAATAAAGACAGTTACTATCAGACGCAGCATCGAATGACAGACGTCGGCGTAGACACGCCCTCAGAAGTTTCCATAAGCCACCACTGCTGGAAGCTTGCTTACACCAGAGTGCACTGTCACTCAGCTCACTCTGCAGTCATCTTTTTTTCTTTTTTTTTTTCTTTATTGTAATTTCATGCCTCGTACGAGGCGGGCCGGCAGCGGCCTACGTATGCCGCGCCGCTCTTCGGCCAAAAGAAAACAGATAGCAAACCTGGAGATAGAAAAACATACATACATGAATGGTAAAAACAGGAGACATACATAAGAAATGAGATGAATGCGTTCGCGGAAGGCACTGGTTTGAAAAGCAAGTTCAACAGTGCACACAAAAGTAGACAAACAGTTTTACACGTGAACAAAGGAGCACACCAAAGAAAACACCAATGCACATAGACGAAAAAACACTGTAGCACATGGGTGACCATCTTTGGCACACTGAACACACTGATGAGATTGGGCGGGGGGGGGGGGGGGGGGGACCTGCCACTCGGTGCAGGGGATGGCCAGTGGGAAAGGAGGGGGGCGGGGGAAGAAGCCACTGGGAGAAAGGAAGGGTGAGGGGAGGGGAGAGGGTAGGTTCGGGTGTGGAAGCCTGGGGAGGGGGGGAGAGAGTAGGAGAACTGGGAGAGAGGAGGGGGGAGGGAGAAAGGAAGGTGAGTAAGGAGAGAGGGAGCCCTGGGGGAAAAGGGGGAATGAAGGAAAGGAAGGGGAGGATTAGAGCTGATAGGAGGGGTATATGGAAGGAACGAGGACATCATCAGGAAGGGGGGAGTTGGCGGAAGCCACCTTGGGCTAGGGTGTGAAGAGTGTGAGGATGGAGAGCAGGTGGGATGCAAGAGTACAGTCGCGGCAGCGGGCTGGGGTGGGAGAGGATGGGAGAGACAAGCGGGGGGGAGGATGCAGTCATAGCCTACGACGACAGTTTATAGTCAATTTTTCACTGAGACATGACTGCCATACTGTATTTATCAAGTGACAACAGTCACAGTGTTCAACGACAGTAAAAAATACTTAGTGACATACGTCTGGACATGGATTTTAGATTGTTCATGATTTAATAAAGTAACCTAATATTTTGTGTGTGTTGTAGTATCCACTCGACCTTCTCCAGAAGTAAATCTAGGCTTACTACGACACACTACACTACACATACCTGGCGGGTCATTAGATATACAGATGGCTCAGTCATAATAATTAGTCATGCAAGCTTCAGCACAGAGCTACACAGTTTGAGTACCATGAACACCATGGCGCCATACATATTGACACTTTGAGGAAACGAGTTATACTGCCGTGCAGCGACGAGCGATGTGCCTGGACTCTGGCACATTAGGTGTCGCTGCTGCACGCCAGTCACGTGACTTCTCTTTAATTAAGTATACAAAATCTTTCCACCGGAATTTAGAGCAAATATATATGAACACGCAGATGATTGTGCTTCCATTTTGTATAACAAAATGTAACAAGGAAGGAGGCCTTATTAAAATAACTGTTACAAAAATTACGCAGAATCATTATACAATGCAATCAAGTATTAAAATAGAACATCTGCGTCTGCAGCTCGTTAATGAATAAGAAAAAAACTCGCTTCCTCCAAACGCACACACAGCGGGTACACAGCCACTCGCTAAATGGGAGCCCATATCCTCCTGACAGTTATATGCAATTTATTGAGGAACGTCATCGGACACAAACACCACCATTTGTCACACATCACTTATTCATGAACTGCAGTTCAATAAAATCTAACGAGAAAAATGGTTAAATTTAAAATATGACACTACGTAACAAAAAGTATACAGTACCATTTACAATGTGAGCGATAAATAAAGCAGAACAAAAACCTTTTATTTCTTAGCGCACATATTGCGCCTACGCAAACTACCTTCCAAATTGTCGCATACAAACCAGTTCTGAATTACATCCCACCAAATGGAAAAACGGTTGTCACTGGACATTATCAGAGCTATCTATTCATATACGCTACAGAAGAAACAATCAATTGTAACATGGAAGGAGGCGTTATTAAACACAGAATGCTCACTATGTTCCAAAACTTTACAGTGCCAGTATAATATTAAATGAAAGCGTGATCTCTGTTCTTTTGGACATGTCCGAAAGAACAGACACCTCGCATTCACACAATTGATTCATCTCGATGGGCAATGAATTCACAACCTTCAGTACAGATGCACATCTACATTCGACCTGCAGCGGAAATCTAAAATCAGCGAGCATGGAAAACATGGACGGTGGCTGCGGATAGGAGGCGCTAGGTGGGTAAGTGGGTCGGCCGGGGAGCGTACCGAGGTAGTCCGTGCGGTAGCGATCAACGCTGTGTCTCAATTGCGCAGTGGTTAACACGACTGCCTCGTTAAGTAGGAAATCCTGGGCTCCATTCCCGGTCAGGCACGCATTTTCACTCGTCGCTGCTGATCCCGCACGAAGTCCCGATGCTTATATAATTAGTTCCTTCCCTTTTCACCCCCCCCCCCCCTCTCTCGCCTTCAATTTACATAAACCATATACAATGCAGCTGGTAATTAAAAACAAAAGGTCTGCAGGTGGCTAACGCAGTAGAAGAAAGACTTTTTTAGCGGACAAGCTGTGTCCGCGCAATCCGCCCATCAATCTGGAACATCCAAATCACCTCACAGTAATATACAACGAAATGACATAAACATCTGCCAGTACACGGAGTCAGCGCTGACGTCCTACGTATCATCTATACGTATGACAAATGAAACTCGATAATTGCAAGTTACAGCTCCGAAAATATTATAGAAATGGAAGAGAATGTAGATGAAGATGAAATAGGAGATATGATACTGCGTGAAGAGTTTGACAGAGCACTGAAAGACGTAAGTCGAAACAAGGCCCCGGAAGTAGACAACATTCCATTAGAACTACTGACGGCCTTGGGAGAGCCAGGCCTCACAGATCTCTACCATCTAGAGAGCAAGATGTATGAGACAGGCGAAATACCCTCAGACTTCAAGAAGAATATAATAATTCCAATCCCAAAGAAAGCAGGTGTGGACAGATGTGAAAATTACCGAACTATCTGTTTAATAAGCCACGGCTGCAAAATACTAACACGAATTCTTTACTGACGAATGGAAAAACTGGTAGAAGCCGACCTCGGGGAAGATCATTTTGGGTTCCGTAGAAATGTTGGAACACGTGAGGCAATGCTGACCATAAGAGTTATCTGAGAAAATAGATTAAGAAAAGGCAAAGCTACGTTTCTAGCATTTATAGACTTAGGGAAAGTTTTTCACAACGTTGGCTGGAATACTCTCTTTCAAATTCTGAAGGTAGCAGCGATCAAATACAGGGAGCGAAAGGCTATTTACAATTTGTACAGAAACCAGATGGCAGTTATAAGAGTCGAGGGGCATGAAAGGGAAGCAGTGGCTGGGAAGGGAGTGAGACAGGGTTGTAGCCTTCCCCAATGTTATTCAATCTGTAAACTGAGAAAGCAGTAAAGGAACCAAAAGAAAAATTCGGTGTAGGAATTAAAATCCAAGAAAAAGAAATACAAACTTGAGGTGCGCCGATGACATTGTAATTCTGTCAGAGACAGCAAAGGACCTGGAAGAGCAGCTGAACGGAATGGACAGTGTCTTGAAAAGAGGATATAAGATGAACAACAAAAGTAAAACGAGGATAATGAAATGTAGTCGAATTAAATCTGGAGATGCTGCGGGGATTAGATTAGGAAATGAGACGCTTAAAGTGGTAACGGAGTTTTGCTATTTGGGGAGCAAAATAACTGATAATGGCCGAAGTAGAAAGGATATAAAATGTAGACTGGCAATGGCAAGGAAAGCGTTTCTGAAGAAGAGAAATTTGTTAACATCGAGTATAGATCTAAGCGTCAGAAAGTCGTTTCTGAAAGTATTTGTGTGGAGTGTAGCCATGTATGGAAGTGAAACATGGACGATAAATAGCTTGAACTGGAAGAGAATAGAGGCTTACGAAATGTGGTGATACAGAAGAATGCTGAAGATCAGATGGGTAGATCACATAACTAATGAGGAGGTATTGAATAGAATTGGAGAGAAGAGAAATTTGTGGCACAACTTGACTAGAAGAAGGGATCTGTTGGTAGGGCATATTCTGAGGCATCAAGGGATCACCAATTTAGTATTGGAGGGCAGCGTGTGTGGAGGGTACTGGGAGATGAAGAAGCTTGCACAGGATAGAGTAGCATGGAGAGCTGCATCAAACCAGTCTGGACTGAAGACCACAACAACAACATGAACGTGAAAAACTTGCCCAATCAAGTATCCGTCAAAAGTTCAATGTGTATGTAGTCTGTACATCGGAACTACAGTGTAAATGTTTTCAAAACGCCACCAGTGACGTGCAAAGACAACCGTCAGTGCCTAGTAAAATATAATATCCACAAACTGCGACAACACAGAGCTAGCATAAAATGTGGTACCCACCATTTGGCAAAAAATAGAATAAAAATTAAAACCTATTAAGCTAAGATATGTAGGTGCGCCGTAAAACATAAATATTTTATTGAGATGTAGCTCATGAGTTGATGATGTGTGACAATTGGTGCTGTTTATGTCCGATGAGATTCGGTCTTGCCATTGTACGCAGTTATGGACAAGTTATGGGCTCCCATTTACAGGATGGATTGTGTGGTCGCGATGTGTGAGTTTGGAGGAGGGGTTTCTTGTTTTGCTGTATAAACTAGCTGCAGATGTTTTGATTTGATAACCGACTGCATTGTGCAATAAGTCTGTGTAATTTTTGTAACATCGTTTTATGTTTAATAAAGCTTCCATCCTCGTTACATTTTACTACAGTATATAATATGTAAACACAATCATCTGCGTTTCCATACCTATTTGCACTAAATTCCGGAGGAAAGATTTTGTATTCTCAATTAAAATGAATATTTTTATTGAAAGCACGTGCACTAACGTGCAGCAGCGATATCTAGCGCGCCAGAATGCAGGCACGTCACCTGTCGCATGCACGGCTGTATAAATCGTTTGCTGGAAGTGCCAACGTGTACGTCGCCAAGGTGTTCATGCTACTGAAAATATGTAACTTTGGGAAAAGCTGCATGGCTAATTATTACGACTGTATCATCTAAATTTGTAAAGGGGCTATAATTACGTGTAGTATACTGCATCCACTCAGGTATGGAAATTTTGTCATATCTGCTTAAAATGATTTCTGATACTGTATTTATGTAGTTTGGAGATACCTGTACGTTAAGTCACCCGAGCATCCTTATTACTAGGTCTGAAAATGGTCATCGTTAACAGAAATTAATAACTTCGTTGATAAACAAGTGTTATCCGTGAGTGGATTCATAACAAATATTTCCGGGATCACTGATATACCTTGCTGTGACTGTCGCAGCTTGTGTAAATATGAGTTCCACACTCAATCTGAGCTTCTTGATAGGGCAACAATTCCCCACCCCATTTGTCACGTATTTTTAGTAAAAATTCTTTTCCTCTGTCTTCCTCCAATTTTATAGTTGTTGTAGACACATAGGCTGCTGCTGTCGAATATTCCCACGGATATCATCTGTCAATAAAGTATCAAACCTGTGTAAATAATTTTAGTTTTTCTTCTGTAACGTGCTACAGTGTTATGGTTGTTGGCGACACATAGACTGCTGCAGTCAAATATTCTCACCGAGGCCATCGAGTTAGCAGGACGCATCCGACAAAGAGATTAGCGTCTATTGTAGCGGGCGCCTTCAGTTCGTTAGCCATTGTACTGAGGTTTCGCGCTTTTCCAGGATACTGGTTTACAGCGTGATAATGAGAAATTTTAAGCCAGTAACTCGCTTTCTCCTGGCGGCTGAATTCTGCTGCTGAATATTTATTTCACGGCTAGTATTTGAAACTACTACACTCCGGTAGAGCCTTACCGTATTAGAGCGTGTTAGCAGGGATGGTAGAGAAGATAGTTACTTCACAGAAACAGTATAGTTATTACGCTGATAGTCGTTGAAATTGTAAACTCGTCAATGTGGCTTGCAATGAAGGTCAAATTGACATGAAGTGTACTACACTGTCCAGTGACATTAATTTGACCACCTGCTAAAAACCTGAATAACCACCTTCTGCAGCGCTGAAGCTCGTATTACAAAAGGGTGGGGATGAAAGTCGGCTCGCCCTTTCCAAAGGTACCATTCTGGCACTGCAAGAAGAGAGACAGTGAGGTTCTGGAAAGTACCGACAGGGTTATGGTACCGTGCAGTCTCCAGTGCTGTGGCCAGCTGCACCATGTTTCTCGGCTGAGGATCCATGGCGTGCCAAGCCCGATCGAGGTTTTCTCACAGATTATCGACTAGGTTTAATTCGGGAGAGTTTAGTGACCAGGGGAGTACAGACATGGTGCATTGTCTTGCTGGTAGATGCCATAGTGTCGAAGAAAAACTAACTGCATGTTGGGGGTGGGTATGGTCCCTAAGGCTAGACCATATCTGTGTCGATTATGTAAAAGGTTACGCGCCAGGAAGGGGGAATATAATTGTTACATCCCTCTCCTGACACCAATTGTAAAAGATTACGTGCCGGGAAGGGGGGACATAACTGTTAAATCCCACTTCTCGACACCAATTGTAAAAGAGTACGTGGTTTGGGGATGGGGAGCGAAACTTCTGACACCAATTTTAATATATAAAATTTTGTGTTGGCAGACACCATGTTACGAGTGGAGGCCGAAATGCACGCGTTTTAGCTCACGCAGGCTGGCGTGAGGGAAGAACTATACTGACGTGAGATCTGGAACATGACAAGGAATGAGAATTCAGAAAGAGGACTTAATTAGTTTGATACTTAACTTTAATCCATTAATGATGAACGTTGCTCTTGACGGTCCATGATTCACAATATTATCTATTCAGAATACATTCTTGAAGTAATTATAGTAACTGAATATGGCGCCTTGCTAGGTCGTAGCAAATGACGTATCTGAAGGCTATGCTAAACTGTCGTCTCTGCAAATGAGAGCGTATGTAGACAGTGAACCATCGCTAGCAACGTCGGCTGTACAACTGGGGCGAGTGCTAGGGAGTCTCACTAGACTAGACTAGACCATGTGGCGGCGCTCGGTCTGCAATCACTGATAGTGGCGACACGCGGTCCGACGTATACTAACGGACTACGGCCGATTTAAAGGCTACCACCTAGCAAGTGTGGTGTCTGGCGGTGACACCACATAAAATGACAGGGAAGGGGGAAGAATGTTGTTAAATATGCCTCGTGGCGGCAGTGTACAGGAGGTCGAGTGGTCAGGATTTAATAGTGGGCATCCAGGGCCGCCGTTAAATGACAAAACAGGAAATTAAGTACAATAAAGAGGATATATTTCAACATACGGAGTACAAAGGACGCGCCTAGGGTCAGAAGTTAGCAGGTTTAGGCCAGTCTAGGAGGTCGAACAATTAATTAAAGTGGGCAACGGAAGGGGAAGTAGTTCATGTTAACTTACGTTGGTGGCCGGTCGTGAAAAACCGAGTCAGAGGGTCTGCCTTCCTAAAAGACGGCTGTTCTGCTCAAGGTGTGGATTTCAAGACAGAGAGAAGCAACTGCGTTCTGCACCGCAGAGCACTCCAACATCCACATACGTGATCAGTATCCCGTGCACGCTATTGGCAAAAACCAATGGCGTGAATTCGCTAGCAGTTTCAGCAGAGGGCTCAGGGCGTCTCCTGTCAGCAGCTTTAACTGGACAGAACCGCCCCGGTTTTGAAAGACAAGCGACTTGTGTCACGTAGACACGGCGTGAATTCCTCTGGGAGAAAACTTCAAAAGATTCCACTGGGGCTTTGAAATAAATTTCTTAAACCAATTCCCTAAAATATTCCTTGACTGGCTGCCATCATGTACAATTAACTGTGCCTTCCAGAACGATGATGTCACCAAAGGAATCTCACAAAAGCATTCCTCAGACCATAACGCCCTCTCCTAGTTCCAGGGTGTTGCCTTTCAGACGTTTCAGACGGTAAACGTCAACGGCCATCTGTCTGATGGAGCATAAAACATGATTCATGTGAAAAGGCCACATGTCGCTACTCAGTGGACGTCCATTTGCGGCACTGGCGTGCAAATTCAAGCTTTCATAGCCAATGAACAACAGTCAGCATCGGTGCCTGAACCGAGCACCCGCTGTTGAGGCCCATAAGCAGCAACGTTCGCTGAACAGTCGTTGAGGAGACACTTTTTGTAGCCCTTAGTTCATCTGGATGATCAGTTACACAATAGTGTCACATCTGATGGCCCGTACACATCACCTATCATTCACCCATGTCATCTATTGCCAGTGGTGCACCACAACTGCCTCGCCGCCGGTTTTGGGTAGCCCCATGTTGCCATGCACGGTATACTTTAATCACAGCGACACGCGAACAGCTTACAGACATAGTCATTTAGGAAATGCTTCCACTATTGGCGCGAAAGCCAATGATCATGCCCTTTACGTCAGTTAAATCACACCATTTCTACCATACGACAGCGACTGCACTGTTTTCCGCGTCCCTCGACACGCTTTACACATGCTTCACTTCTAGTACTACCACCTGCCATCTGTGAGTGGTTGTTACACGTTGAGGTCAAACATGGAGGGTGGTCGTATTAATGTGACTGGACACCATGAAGCGTGGCCAAACTGCAGGATTATCACCGACATAGGATTCATAGCAGTTAAGACTTGAACCATACGAACACACAAGTTGGTACACTGCCGCATACGGTACATGTTTTTTGCATGAAGCCGGTATGCCGGCCGCTGGTGGCCGAGCGGCTCTGGCGCTACAGTCTGGAACCGCGCGGCCGCTACGGTCGCAGGTTCGAATCCTGCCTCGGGCATGGATGTGTGTGTTGTCCTTAGGTTAGTTAGGTTTAAGTAGTTCTAAGTTCTAGGGGACTTATGACCTCAGCAGTTGAGTCCCATAGTGCTCAGAGCCATTTGAACCATTTTTGAAGCCGGTATGTGAGGCTAAGGGGTTCCATTCACAGCGCGTGATAGGGGGAAGGAGACATTCGAAGTCAGCTATACAACAGACAGACATCACTCTGGTGATGAGCATTCTTGAATTTAATGAACTTGTTATCATCTGAAGGCATAACAACACGTACCGGTTCCTTGGATTCACAGTCCTTCAGATGCCTTTTTAAACACTTTTCTTCTGAGAAGGCATTTAGACACCTGAAGAAAATTCTCCATTTACCATCGCGTTTACTCACTTGAAATGAAAGGAGGTTGGACATGTCTTTGATCCATATGTAATGCTGATTATCATCTTCAGATAAGAACAGTATGTTTACATGAAGACCACATTCACCCGTATATTTCGAAAAATGGAGTGGTTCAACTATGGTATGCTTGTCCGGCTTCTGTTGCTGATTGTCACCATCACCATCATCATCATCACCATCAGCTTTATTTGTCTTGCTTTTCTGTTTCTTCAGGCCATGAACATGAACTGATATTCTGGAACTTTGTGTCACAAATTTTGGTATGTCCTGAATCTTTACAGGATTCTCAATACTATTAAAGTTATAACATCCACAAATATTAAGACCTGTTCCATATCGAGAAGCGTGCTGCGCATGTTTCTTCTAATTTTTCTGGCATGCCAGGACTCACCATGCAAAACAAGCATTGTCCTCTTTATTTTGAATGCTAATACATGTATGCTTGTTCTTAATATCAAGGAGTTCGATATAAGTGGACCCTCCTTTCAATGGATCATAGTCATGAAAATGGATATCGAGGTGTGGTATTTGGCTGAGTGACCCTCTAACTTCCATCTCGAAAAACCAGGCGAGTATAGCACCCAAGGTGGATTCACGATACCACTCAGCGATTGATGTACTCTGAGATATAATGCCATTATCACCCAAGTGCAGTGCAGGCATTTCTCTTCAGCAGCACTCTACTGCTTCACAGGGCGAGTCAACTCACAGCAGAGTAGTGCATTGTATTGAATGGCATTAAATCCCAGATCATCTAGGGCTCTGTCTCCACCACCAGGAGACACACTTCTAGAAATCTGACTGGGTCATGATGCTGTCCAGCCGGATTCTCACTTCCAGTGAAAGATATATGCCCCTCTGAGGCCCTAGCAGCCGCAAGTATACTAGAGGGTTCATGACACTGGTAATCTGATGTCCTTCACTACCAGGATGGGAGAGAGCACTACCACTAGCCATAGGTTCATTATCATTAACACTGCAACTAGGAGATGACTGTGTCCACCCAGTGGGTGACGGCGTTGGGGAGGAGGAAATATATTTCTGCTCTGGAAATATATTTCTTACATTGTAATATTAACAGTGCTGCATTCCACACGAATGATAGGTTGGAAACAGAAGCGATCTTACATTATAGCCTGTTTTAAGTGCAGAATTGGATACTTGTATGCACATGTAGAACCAAGACCGCTTGTGACAGTAACATACAATAGTTGTTGCGATGGGCTTTTTTAACATCTGGCGGTTTGTAAGACGATTACGCCTCTCTTTCTAAGACACAGTGGTACCACTTGCAAGAAAAACTTATGAAGCATGTCCACCCCTCGTTGACTTTCTGTCAGTATTATTTCGTATCGCCAGCAATCAGTTACAGACCAAGTATTATACTTAGTAGTAGGAGATGCGTGATAGGTTCGCCTTGAGCATCAGGCTTATAAAGTACGTGTTTGTGTTCCGAGATGTGATAAGGAAATGAATATGTCCAGTTGTAAGGAAGGTATGAATTTGACATGGAATACTGTGATAGCAAAGGGAAGAGTATGTCAAGTCATCAGAATGGTACAGATAGTTCTATTTCCAGAGCCACAGCCGTGTGCAGGGTGTATTTCTGATACTTCACTCATTGTCGAATGTCATTCAACTGAGGCCACAATCATAACATTTATTTGGAAGTATAGCGAGCAAATATATATGTGACCGATTTCATAAGACGATTCTGTCTGGGTGCGTATGGCGCGCTGGCGGTGGCCAGTGGTGGGAATGATTCGCGTTTGCCGTTAATGGCAGGAGCCATACGAGTGGAAAGGCCTGTTGAGATGCAGGACTTTAGCTGACTTAACCTTTTCGTCCTCTAGACGGCCGAATAGCTAACTAATCATTAGTATGTGTTGGACAGCTTTCGTGGTCGCGTGGAAATTTGAGAAGATTCAATGTGGACATGTGTTTGCGCTGGACCGTTATTCCCTCCCATGTAAATTGTCCGACTGACTGCCTCTTGACATGTCTCGTCTTTATTTGGTTGAGGGAACATCGATTGAGGTAAGTGCATCTAGCAGGTGAAAGAGAAGTTTGCTTGTTCTCTAGACGTGAGAAACTCCTTAGTTGACTTTGTAAATTATAGGAATAAATTGCAATCTGTTACATCACCGACATCGGTATTCGCAAGAGGAAATATCAGTTTCCTCCATTTTTTTTAAATTTTCACATGAAGGTCTTCACAGATGGGATACGTTTTTAGTTACTCAATGGTTTACAGCACGCTCCACCTCGCTAAAGTTTCGAATTTGTAGAGAAATATGTGCTCGATATCGAGAAGTAACGCGTAAGCCCAAAACATCGGGAATCCGTACCACCTCTTATCCTAAATGGAACAAATATTAATTTCTCTCCCTCAGCAAAGAGTTTGGGAGTAATAATAGATGAAAATCTAAATTGGACAGAGCACGTAACTGCAGTGTGCAACAAAGCATCAGCATCCCTTCACGTTCTACAAAAATATAAAAAACTCTTCCCTTTCCATCTGAAAAAGAAATTAGTACAAACGCTTATACTCCCAATCATTGACTACAGCGATATTGTCCTACAAGGCCTCTCTCAGGAAAATTCCCGACGTCTAGAACTGGTCATGAATGCCTGCGTCCGATATATCTGTGACGTTCGACTTTTTGATCACATTTCACCAGCATATGCAAAATTGTCCTGGCTGCGTGCAGACAAACGCAGAGATTTCCATACACTCTGTCTCATCTACTGCCTTATAAATGTACACTGTCCCTCATATCTCTCCTCGTCCCTAACGCTTATGTCGGAACAACATGACAGAAACACACGTTCCCATTATAATAAAATCCTCTCCGTTCCACTGCATCGCTCAGTCACCTTCTCCAAGTCCTTTACAGTAGCGGGAACCCGACTCTGGAATAACCTCCCTCGTTGTGTTAGCGAACTTAAAAACATGTCCGGCTTCAAAAAACAGTTAATGACGTATCTACTTAAGCAACAGTAATGCCTTCCTCTGTACATGAATGCACTTCACCTCATTACTTCCCTCTTTCCCCCTCCTTAAATCTCCCTTCCCCAAAACTCGCTATACTAGTAAACATCTACATTACACACCAAGATATTAATGTACATCTGCACAAACCTTCATTACTATTGCCAAACTTTCTCATGTTTGTCATTATTATTTGATTTTTTTACTGTTATTATTATTGCTTTTATCATAATCTGTATGTATAGCACCTGTTGTAAAAATACTGCCAGCATTTACTTTATTAGGTCTTAGTCATGTTTATCATTATTATTTGATTTTTTTACTGTTATTATTATTGATTTTATCATAATCTGTATGTATAGCACCTGTTGTATAAATACTGTCGCATTTACTTTATTAGGTCTTAGTCACTACTCTTTATTCACATTGTCACTAGAGTAAGCTAATTTTCTCATTTAAACTATGGTCATGAAGTAACTCCGATGTGTGAAATGCTGCATGTGTGGAACACTGGTCCGATGTAAGAGAGGGCCTGATGGCCCTAATCTGATCAGGTTAAAAAAATAAATAAATAAAATAAATAAATAAATTGTATAATATTCTGGCAACCCTGTGAAAACACATGTGTTGTTGTAATCCCAGTGTCTGGAGATGTGTGTAGAAATCAAGCAAGCAAGCAAATAGGCTGGGGCCAGAAGCAGTGACGTCTTTCTGCCGAGGAGAACCGACCCAGCCTTTGTACTCAAGTCTTCGTGGTATATGTACGAGTATCTGGTGGTCGCTACTGCGTGGCCTACCGTGAGGGAGGTATAGATTCAGCTCATCAATAGCCATAAGGAGAATGAAAGATTTTTTATGTGGAAAATTATGTGCGGTCATAAAGAGGAGACATATCCAGTACATTTCTCGGTGTCAGACTATGGCAGCAGTCCTAGTATTTAATTGTAGTTACACTGATAAATACGTATTTGGTTCCCAATATTCTTGTGAGTCTGGAGATGGCTGTAGAAACCGTAGCAGTAAGGAAGCAGGTCGGGGCCTTTGTTCTGAGACGGGTCTTGCCCATCCTTTGTACATCAGTTCAGAGAGTCCGAGAAAGCGTCTGGCTCATGACGATTTAGCTTGTGGCTCCCCCTGGGCAGGTGAATAGTGAGCTAATACCCAGTTTGCATTGAGTTGCCTTTGGGACCACGTGTGTCACGTGTATACTCTGCAGAAATTTGAGAAGATTCAATATGATGAGTGTTTGCGCTGGGAATATTGATAGCATTCACCCTGGATGTGGTGTCATCCTCAGCCGGTTGGCCTGTCTCTCTGGTTGACACAATCTTCTGGGGCTGCAGTCATGGGCTGCATTTACGGTAGTAGTTTCCTCCGTCAGCGCTGCACAGCAGCGCGGTGAATACGTGGGATGTATTTGACAATTAACTGTCAGTGCAATATGCCGATCTGTACAAAATAGTTTATAGGCCACTTTAAGTCTCATCTGCAGGAAAAAAAGGTAGACAGTGCTTCCACACCAGCAGCATCAGTAATTTAGCGGTTAAATTCAGTAAGAGCCAATCAGAATGCTCCAGTCATTCACAAGATATCCTTTGTGCTGGGGCATAGGAGCGTCTAAATAGCAGTGAGAACGTTTGTCTTTCGGAGATGTTTGTTGGAAGCAGGACTTAACGATTTCTAGGAAGAGTAACACATTATGGACTGGGCCTTCATTAGGACTATCAGGAAGAATGCAATGTTATTCGGGGCTATTTTCGTGTGCCACACGAACATTTTGCGGCGACGATGCATCAGCGAAAGTGTGGGGGGGGGGGGGTAAACGCATGCACAGCTAGACACAGCTCACATCCTAACGGAACAACCCATCCTGTGATATTCTGGGAAGTATTGAAATGGATTTTTATTGTGCGATCTGTGACATCACTATCCATAGATAGAGAGGTATCGCGCCAGCAATGTTAATTACACGCACACGGCCTTGCATATGGGAGCTGCATGAACGTGCCGCCCGGTGTGTGCTTCCAGAGGGTGACTTGGCTCTTATTTACATAGACATGTGATGTTGGTATAACACTCAAGGAACTCTAACTGTATACCAAACATAGATGTGACTTCCACCTGCTGGCTGCAGGCTGCAAAGCGCCTCTGCAGTGTTGGCTGCGTCGACATGTGTGCACGTTGGAACAATTTGCTAATACGTTGCAGATGATGCTAGTTCGAAAGCGTTTTTATGTGGACTGAGTGTGCGCAGCATTATTTTCGGCTGTTTAAGCGTTGTAAGCGTGTTTGCAGAGCATTTTACTTGCACTATTTTGACAATTCATGATTTGTTTGCGTGTTAATTGCATTATTTTCCGTGCAGGTGCCAGCCGGAGTGGCCGTGCGGTTCTAGACGCTACAGTCTGGAACCGAGCGACCGCTACGGTCGCAGGTTCGAATCCTGCCTCGGGCATGGATGTGTGTGATGTCCTTAGGTTAGTTAGTTTTAATTAGTTCTAAGTTCTAGGCGACTGATGACCTCAGAAGTTGAGTCGCATAGTGCTCAGAGCCATTTTTGAACCGAACAGGTCTGTAGTCTGTGCTATGCATTATTTCAGAAATTTACAAGATGTTTGCGTGTCTGTACATCAGTGTACTGCATTATTTCAACAGTTTATAATTAGTGATCGTGTCTGCAGAGCATTATACATGCATTATTTCGGTGATCTACGAGTAGTTTGCAGCTCTGGAGGGTGTGCAATCCATTATTTCGGTAATTTACGAGTTGTTTGGGTGTCTGCACATCAGTGCACTGCATTATTTCGGTGATTCACAAGTAGTTTACAGCTCTGTAGGGTGTGCAATGCGACCCCCAAGCACTTCAGAGTGAGTGTTTTGTATCATTGTAATAAATAAGCTACATGAAATCCATCCCTAAATAAATTGTTCCAAATAAATAAAGTACACTCCTTCCTCTCTCCAGTAGCCCAGCAAGGCTGAGTCATTTTCCTGCCATTTACTCCTCAGACCACCATCTTGGATTACATCACAGGAGGGACAACGATGCCCTCTGGTTGGAGTACTGTGTACTGGGTCAGTTGGACTCCAGACCTCATGGTGAACACAGTGGATGAAGCTACTGCCTCAGATTGTTTAGATAAAGACTGCCTGCAAAATAAAGATTTATGTTCATCCTATCCAGCAGCCCAGCACAGGCTGAGTCCTTTCCCTGCCAATTCCTAGGAAGAGGTGGCGGTCGGATGACTTAAGTCACCCAAGTGACCTATTTTCTCACCATTTTCTTAGGTTAGTGGAGGTAGCTATGGTGTGTTGCATTTTCCTGCTGGAAATTGAAGTTCCCACCATTTTCTGGGGTAGTGGAGGGGGAAGGGTGTGGGGGGAGGGGAGTGGGTTAGTGTCGTTAGCCAAATGGACCTTTTTTCCAGCCAAAATTTGAACTTTCTGCTATGACATCATTGCAATATAGCCATATCTATTGCCGTCATCTTGGACCCGCCATCTTGAATAATTTTGGCAACAATGGAGTGTGGGGTGGTACAGAGGTTATTCTACTACTTACGTAATCGAATCATTCCATAGGGACACACTCAACACCATGCAGGATATAAATGGTTGCACTTAGCCAGAGCCCAACACAACATATTGTTTGTTTGGCTGTGAAGGATCATACAGACACGTCACGTACCTATAGTCAGTAAATGGGCTTGTCTGCAGCAAGGCAGGTGGCCAGACAGACAGTGCAATGTCTTCTGGAGCACCATGGACTTCAACAAGGTACCATTGTTGTGGCTTCTCTTTACGTGATGTCGTCCTTTTAGACTGATCCAATTATATCATCACGAAAGACATATTGAGGGTGGAGGCTCAGAGGAAAATGAAAATGAGTGGCAGACAATGGTGGGTACATGTGTAACTGGCCAGAAAGTGAAAGAGGGAATGGCGCCCCACTGTTGGCTCGTTATGCTGTAGCAAAAGGTATGTGGTGCTACGAAGTGGTGATAATGCTTCTCATCTAGCCTCTCCTGTTGGGCCAGTGACCAATTTTCTTGCCCAATCCATAAAAGTGGAGAGGGCAGGCATTCTAGTCATTGGGAGCTCTGACCTCAGGCTGTTAATGGAGGCCGTCAAGGAAATAGCAGGTACTGAGTGAATGAACTGCAGTGTGCGCTGTCCATGTTTGCCAGGGAGTCTCGTCCGAGGCATGGTGGAGACTCTGCTGGCGGCTATCGGGCGCACTAGGTGCAACCGGCTACAAATAGAAGCACATCTTGCCACGAACGACGCCTCCGCTTGGGTTCTGAAACAGTCTTCGCGTGGCAACTAGCACTGATTCTGTGGCACCGGCTAAGCTCACTATTTGTAGCACTGTACCCAGTGTCGATCGCGGTCAGAGGCCCAGACAATTCAGCATTGATGTGTTGTTGTTGTGGTCTTCAGTCCTGAGACTGGTTTGATGCAGCTCTCCATGCTACCCTATCCTGTGCAAGTTTCTTCATCTCCCAGTACCTACTGCAACCTACATCCTTCTGAATCTGCTTAGTGTATTCATCTCTTGGTCTCCCTCTACGATTTTTACCCTCCACGCTGCCCTCCAATGCTAAATTTGTGATCCCTTGATGCCTCAGAACATGTCCTACCAACCGGTCCCTTCTTCTCGTCAAGTTGTGCCACAAACTCCTCTTCTCCCCAATTCTATTCAATACCTCCACGTTAGTTATGTGATCTACCCATCTAATCTTCAGCATTCTTCTGTAGCACCACATTTCGAAAGCTTCTATTCTCTTCCTGTTCAAGCTATTTATCGTCCATGTTTCACTTCCATACATGGCTACACTCCATACAAATACTTTCAGAAACGACTTCCTGACACTTAAATCTATACTCGATGTTAACAATTTCTCTTCTTCAGAAACGCTTTCCTTTCCATTGCCAGTCTACATTTTATATCTTCTCTACTTCGACCATCATCAGTTATTTGCTCCCCAAATAGCAAAACTCCTTTACTACTTTAAGTGTCTCATTTCCTAATCTAATTCCCTCAGCATCACCCGACTTAATTCGACTACATTCCATTATCCTTGTTTTGCTTTTGTTGATGTTCATCTTATATCCTCCTTTCAAGAAACTATCCATTCCGTTCAACTGCTCTTCCAAGTCCTTTGCTGTCTCTGACGTAATTACAATGTCATCGGCGAACCCCAAAGTTTTTATTTCTTCTCCATGGATTTTAATAACTACTCCGAATTTTTCTTTTGTTTCCATTACTGGTTGCTCAATATACAGATTGAATAACATTGGGGAGAGGCTACAACCCGGTCTCACTCCCTTCCCAACCACTGCTTCCCTTTCATGCCCCTTGACTCTTATAACTGTCATCTGGTTTCTGTACAAATTGTAAATAGCCTTTCGCTTCCTGTATTTTACACTTGCCACCTTTAGAATTTGAAAGAGAGTATTCCAGTCAACATTGTCAAAAGCTTTCTCTAAGTCTACAAATGCTAGAAACGTAGATTTGCCTTTCCTTAATCTTTCTTCTAAGATAAGCCGTAAGGTCAGTATTGCCTCACGTGTTCCAATATTTCTACGGAATCCAAACTGATCTTCCCCGAGGTCGGCTTCTACCAGTTTTTCCATTCGTCAGTAAAGAATTCGCGTTAGTATTTTGCAGCTGTGACTTATTAAACTGATAGTTCGGTAATTTTCACATCTGTCAACACCTGCTTTCTTTGGGATTGGAATTATTATATTTTTCTTGAAGTCTGAGGGTACTTCGCCTGTCTCATACATCTTGCTCACCAGATGGTAGAGTTTTGTCAGGACTGGCTCTCTCAAGGCCGTCAGTAGTTCTAATGGAATGTTGTCTACTCCCGGGGCCTTGTTTCGGCTCAAGTGTTTCAGTGCTCTGTCAAACTCTTCTCTCAGTATCGTATCTCCCATTTCATCTTCATCTACATTCTCTTCCATTTCTATGATATTGTCCTCAAGTACATCGCCCTTGTATAGACCCTCTATATACTCCTTCCGCCTTTCTGCTTTCCCTTCTTTGGTTAGGACTGGGTTTCCATCTGAGCTCTTGATATTCATTGAAGTGGTTCTCTTTTCCCCAAAGGTCTCTTTAATATTCCTGTAGGCTGTATCTATCTTACCCCTAGTGAGATAAGCCTATATATCCTTACATTTGTCCTCTAGCCATCCCTGCTTAGCCATTTTGCACTTCCTGTCGATATCATTTTTGAGACGTTTGTATTCGTTTTTGCCTGCTTCATTTACTGCGTTTTTATGTTTCCTCCTTTCTTCAATTAAATTCAATATTTCCTCTGTTACCCAAGGATTTCTACTAGCCCTCATCTTTTTACCTACTTGATCCTCTGCTGCCTTCACCACTTCATCCCTCAGAGCTATCCATTCTTCTTCTACTGTACTTCTTTCCCCCACTGCTGTCAATTGTTCCCTTATGCTCTTCCTGAAACTCTGTACAACCTCTGGTTCTTTCAGTTTATCCAGGTCCCATCTCCTTAAATTCCCACCTTTTTGCAGTTTCTTCAGTTTTAATCTACAGTTCATAACCAATAGATTGTGGTCAGAGTCCACATCTGCCCCTGGAAATGTCTTACAATTTAAAATCTGGTTCCTAAATCTCTGTCTTACCATTATATAATCAATCTGATACCTTTTAGTATCTCCGGGATTCTTCCTTGTATACAACCTTCTTTTATGATTTTTGAACCAAGTGTTAGCTATGATTAAGTTATGCTCTGTGCAAAATTCTAACAGATGGCTTCCTCTTTCATTTCTCAGCCCCAATCCATATTCACCTACT